>NC_079212.1:34735833-35018333 GCF_029633865.1 Lampris incognitus
TCCTGCCCTTAGACCCTCGCATTGTATAAGGAACATCTCCCTAAAAAAAACCCAAACAAACTTTAACAGGGAGAAAAAAGAGGAAGAGACCTCAGGGAGAGCAACAGAGGAGGGATCTCTCAATCAGATGTGTGACTATAATGTCACACATCTGATTGAGAGAAGGATATAGCATTGAAGCAGGATAACAAAATTATACACATTTATACGATAGATACACAAAATGTGATGAGGGGGATGCCAAGCAGTGTCCGGGTGGTGACCACCATCACCATGGAGACCTGGGAAGAGGAGGGAGACAAGAGGAGAGAACAGTTTGCAATAGTCAATCTATACTATAATCTCGTCGGCAGAACAGTGCTCGGTAAATTCACTGAGACGGAAACCGACCTGCCATGCTGTGCAGGTTGTGAAGTATTCAACTTAAAGGCAACTTATCGTAGGTTAAGACCAAAAGATGAGTTTTACGTTTGGATTTAAAGGACTCAACAGACTCTGATTGCCTGACGGCAGCAGGCAGGTTATTCCACAAGAACGGGGCCCGATAGGAAAAGGCCCTGCCACCAGCTGACTACTTTTTAACTTTGGGTACACACAGGAGCCCTGTATTTTGAGAGTGGTGAGCTCGAGGTGGAATGTACGGTTTAAGGAGATCAGACAGGTAAGATGGGGCAAGCCCATTTAGGATTTTATAAGTCAGCAGAAGAAGAGAAGCAAGAATTGGTGTCATATGGTCAAATTTCCTAGATTTAGTTAGGATTCTAGCTGCAGAAATGTTGAACCATCTGAAGACTTTTAGTGCTAGCATGTGGCAGACCTGAAAACAGAACATTACAGTACTCAAGTCTGGATGAAACAAATGTATGTATTAGAGTCTCTGCATTAGACATGGACAGGGAAGACCAAATTCTTGTTTTGTAAGGGGAAACAGGCAGTCTTGGTGATTTCTTTACCGTGCTTATCAAAGGAAAGGCTGGAATCAAACGTAACGCCAACATTTTTGGCTGCCACACTTTGTGAAATCACAGAGTTGTCGACTGTTATCGTTACTTTCCTCCCCATTTTTTCTTCCCAGTTGTACCCATCCAATTACCTCACTCTTCCGAGCCGTCCCGGTCTCTGCTCCACCCCCTCTGCTGATCCGGGGAGGGCTGCAGACTACCACATGCCTCCTCCGATACATGTGGAGTCACCAGCCACTTCGTTTCACCTGACAGTGAGGACTTTCTCCAAGGGGACATAGCGCATGGGAGAATCACGCTATTCCCCCCAGTCCCCCCCCGAACAGATGCCCCGACTGACCAGAGGAGGCGCTAGTGCAGTGACCAGGACACACATCCACATCCGGCTTCCCACCCGCAAACACGGCCAACTGTGTCTATAGGGGTGCCTGACCAAGCTGGGGGTAACACGGGGATTCGAACTGGTGAGCTCCGTGTTGGTAGGCAATGGAATAGACCGCTACGCCACCCAGATGCCCCGTTGTTATTGTTACTTGATCAAAATGGTGCCTGTGTCTAATGGTGCCAATGACCAGCATCTCAGTGTTATCCCAGTTTAAAAGCAGCGAATTTAGTGACATCCAATTATTACCTGATACAGCACAAGTTACCTCGGCACTACAGACACCGGATTATTTGAAGTATGGAAGAAAACATTTGCAGCGGCGAGGAGGGCAAGAAGAGCAGAGATGAGGAGAGGAAATGAGGAGCAGGGTGGGAAGAAAAGGAGGAGGGTGGAGGGGAGGGGGGAGAAAAGGAAGAGGGCAAAACGCACAAGAAAAGACGAGAGAGGAGGAGAGACGAAGGGAAAACAAGTCTGAAGATAGCATCAGGAGGGAAAGTAGTCCATGTGCTGCTGACGACAGCTTCTCCGGTGCAAATGTCAAATGATGTCACTGCCACCGAACGGATCCTCTTTTATACTACACACCCACCCACCCACACACCCACACCCACACACACACACACACACACACACAGGTGACCAGCTAAGCACGGGATTGCTATGCCAACTCTTGGGAGAACTGACTACTTTGTGACCTTTGTCTGTTCCTCTTTCTGGTATTTCTTCTCACGTGTAAGTGAACCAACCAGGTTGTTTCTTCCCAGGGCAGAATCGAACCCCACCACTGAAGCATTAAACATTACCTGTTCGCTTTAGTGTGGAGTGTAACACAATAACCAGAATCAGAATCAGGTTTATTGGCCATGTAGGTCTGCACAAACACGGAATTTGACTCCGGTTTGTGGCTCTCTCAGTGTACTTAATATAGAATAACAACACTACAACACAACAATCCTCAGATATATACACAAAGACTGACTATATACAGGTGAAATAAGAGGTGAACTACAGCACTAATATGAAAATTATGACCACAACAACAATAATAAAGCTAATTTTTACAGCATCACTAACAGAAAAAGGAACAGATAAGATGGCAAAACGAGAACAAAAAAGGAAAGGAAAGGAACAAGGACAGAAAAGATCACGAGTTTTCACAACGGCCAATCTATAAAAAGGAGATTTCAAGAGTGTTTTCACTTGTGTATTTTGTAAATTGTGTAAACACAACATCTTACATGCCTGTCCGTCTTGGGAGAGAGATCCCTCCTCTGTTGCTCTCCCTGAGGTTTCTTGCTACTTTTTCTCCCTGTTAAAGGTTTTTTTTTTTTTTTTTACCAGGCAGTTGTTCCTTATCCGATGTGAGGGTCTATGGACAGGAAGTTGTGTTGCTGTTAAGTCCCCTGAGGCGAACTTGTAATTCGTGATATTGGGCTGTACAAATAAAATTGACTTGACTTGACTTTTACAAGATGACAGTCTTGTGTCATCCCGGCTCCTCGGGAAGGACATTCTCAAGTCTACAGGGGCTTTGACAGCCGAGGTGCCATCGCCCTCTGCTCACTCAACTGGGCCTGAGGACAGTGAGAGAACCCTTTTCAGACTCGGATCATCAGTTGAGCACACTCACACAGATGTAGCTTGGCATACACAAACACACAAATATACAAACAACTACATACACATATACACATTTATTAAGGCTGGGCCAACACATACACACACCCACACACACACACCCACACACACACACACACACACACAGCACCCTACATACCCCACACACTATTTATTATTATTACTGCTTTTTTATTCTGTTTTGTTGTTATTTATTACTATTGTTGCTGCAGTGTTGAGGAGCCGAAACACAAGAATTTTACTCTCTTGTACTTGTATAAAGAGACGTAACAAATAAAGAATCTTGATCTTGATCTTGATGTGGGCTTCACGGGTCCTCTGAACTGGAAACATGTCGGTGCAGCCCTGGGACGGCACAACTTTTTGGCTTCGGGATAAACTCAACAAGAAATGAAACGGCATCGCGCGGCTGCTTTTGAAGGAGCAAAGCAATGTTTTTTCTTCGCATCTTCACAATAAGATCAAACACCTTCCATCTGCCGATTCAATATGGGGGCAAAGACACCGAGTCCCAGGTGGCACATATAGAGTCCCCTGCATTAGACCGACTGAGGCGGGTAGAAAGGCGGCGTGCCGGCGTTAGCCATCTACATTCTCTGTGTAGCCTTGTGAGAAGCCGAGGCGAGGCGATCCATGACAACACTGTCAACTTCAATCTAACCCACACCTCCATCACTGTCCTCTACATCTACACCCACTTTTTTTTTATCCTTTCACTAAGCGTGAGTGTGCAGAGGCAGGCTAAAAATGAGGATCGCCCGTACAAATTGAACTCTTCTTTTATGTGCTTGTGTTTTTACAGAGCGAGGAGCCTATAGACGGTGCACCACGCTGCAGCATGGTCAGCCCATACTGCACTGTGGCAGATAATTATTAACTAATATATAAAGCCGCAGGAAGGGGGGATAATTCAGTGACTGGAAACTTCCTGAAAAGGGGGTCTTGATTTAGTGCCTGGCACGTTATTTGACTGTTTTGACCTTGTGAATAAAGTGCACTTGTCTACCAGTGTGCACGCTGCTCTCGTGGAGTGTCCTGAATGTCCTTCAGAGAGTCTGAGCCGTGTTACACACTCTTATTCTGGAAATGACTGGAATTTTAACGACTGAGCGTGTGCGAAGAAAGGCATCTTATCATATTTGGCGGATAAGCCCCTCACAGTGTGAATTATGTTTTCCTACCATAATCCAGAGAATGGGAGGGAGTTCACGGCTAATTTCCACCTCATAAAAGTTAACCGACTTGCCAATATCAATACAAATACGACAAGGTCAGCTTCACATTTTGATAGTGGCGATCACTCAGGAGAATTGATTTAATTATCATCCAATATTTTTCATTGGTTAATATTTCACAATGACTTTATTTGACCTCTAAACCTGTTAGGCATAAATAAAATTATTGAAGATGCACCAATAAAGCCAGAGACTAATTTCCATTCCAATGTGCATCACTCCTAAAAGTGATGGATTACAAGTGACTTTCATTGTAATTATGGATAGTTACAGTGAAATAAAGGCTAAATGTCATGAAGGAGACTAGGTTGCACATGGCCTCAGGTAAATCCACAATTCACCCATATCCGGCTAAAAAAAGGAATCCGTTATCTCCGATGGACCAGAAACACTGAATAAACATTTGAACAGAAAGCAAATGTGATCTGATAGGGCCTTTGAGCCACGATTCAGCCATTTGATCACATTTTGGAAAAGAACAAGATGAATTCTGATATGTCTTACAGTGTGTACCCATCTACAGGGAAGCACAATATTTGACAGTACAGAACAAGGTAACATGGAAGGAGAAAAGAAGAAAAAAGAGAAGAAGAGTCCATAATGTAATAACAGAGAACAGATGAGCACAAAGGAGAATCAAACGAAAGAGGGCGGACACACAACGGAACGCCACACAGAACAGAAGACAGCAGAACAGAAAGGGCTGCAATTTAAAAACATGAAATATGAATGGGTTCTTGATGATATTCTGCACTTTTTCTGCCTGCCAGAGGTCCTTCATTGATATTCAGGCGAGATCTCCTCTTCTCGCAGCACATATCAAAAGGCAGTGTTATGATCAATAAATATGCCAGAGGAATCAAAGCCTTTTTTTTCTGAGATAGCATTGGTCATATGCCCAGAAACTGTTTGGAAGTGAAAGCAGGCCTTGGAGCCAGCCTGGTATGAATCACTGTGGATACATTTACTACAAGGAAGCAGAAAATCAGATTTGTGTGTGTGTGTGTGTGTGTGTGTGTGTGTGTGTGTGTGTGTGTGTGTGTGTGTGTGTGTGTGTGTGTGTGTGTGTGTGTGTGTGTGTGTGTGTGTGTGTGTGTGTGTGTGTGTGTGTGTCGGGGGGGGGTACCCTTTGCGGCACACAGCTGATCCCCTCAGTTTGTTGTGTAAACAGAAAGGAATGAGATTCTGGGTGGTTTCCCCCCTGTTTACAGCAGCCTATAAAGAAGCGTTGTCTAAAAGAGCCGCAGTTCAAAGACAAGCATGTTCGATGAAATGAAGAATCTAAATTGCTTATAAGTATGAACAGTGTGTGAGTGACCGTGTTTGGGAAACCTACAATAGAAACTCTCTGCCTTACACCCAATGCTTGCTGGGATTGGTTGCAGGCATAAGTGATTGTGAATTGGATTAAGCAGGTGTGGACAATTAAGATGTAAAAATTCAATAGAAAATTTGATTTTCCACTTCTTTGTCTTAATTAGGGGCTGTAAATTAGTTGGGTTTTTTTAAGTGTATGAGTAGCAAGTTTCTCATGGACTCTTATCATTACAGGTGGGTCACGGTGGCCCAGTGGTTAGCACTGTTGCCTCACAGCAAGAAGGTCCTGGGTTTGAACCCCAGGCCGTCCCAGGTCCTTTCTGTGTGGAGTTTGCATGTTCTCCCACCATCAAAAAGGCATGCATGTTAGGGTTAATACTCCTGTCTGTGCCCCTAACCAAGGCAATGGAAAGAAGAACTGGAGTTGGTCCCCGAGTGCTGCAGCTGCCCACTGCTCCTATACAATAGGATGGGTTAAATACAGAGAACAAATTTGTTTGTGGCTGCTTACTTTTTAAATTTTAACAATTCCTTGGGACTATTGGATTATTCTAATTAATTTCATTGTTTGCCTGTATTATTTTATAGATTTTTACCTGATCACTGATTGTTGCACTGATTCCCTGCATTCCTGGTGAGAACCATGTGGACCCAACCCTCAGCTGACCGAGCTATTGGCTAACTTCCACTTTCTTTTCTGTGAACACTGATCAACCAGTTTAATATTACTATACCCTGCTAGGACCACCCTAAAGTAATGAATGACATTATTAACCTCAAGGACGATATCTGATAGCTCTAAGATCTCTCTACTACTACTACTACTACTTTTGGCTGCTCCCGTTAGGGGTCGCCTCAGTGGATCATCCGTTTCCATTTCTTCCTGTCTTCTGCATCTTCCTCTGTTACACCAGCCACCTGCATGTCTTCCCTCACCACATCCATAAACCTCCTCTTTGGCCTTCCTCTTTTCTTCTTCCCTGGCAGCTCCATAGTCAGCATCCTTCTCCCAATATACCCAGCATCTCTCCTCCACACATGTCCAAGCCATCTCAATTTTGCATCTCTTGCTTAGTCTCCAAACTATCCAACCTGAGCGGTCCCTCTAATATAATCATTCCTAATCCTGTCCTTCTTTGTCACTCCCAATGAAAATCTTAGTATCTTCAACTCTGCCACCTCCAGCTCCGCTTCCTGTCTTTCTGTCAGTGCCACCGTCTCCAGACCATATAACATAGCTGGTCTCACAACCATCTTGTAAACCTTCCCTTTAACTCTTGCTGGTACCCTTCTGTCGCAAATCACCCCTGATGATGAAGCCGATAGCTCTAAGATGAACTGCAAAAAAGGACTCTCTTTTATCCAATTTTATTGACACTGCAGCCACACAGTCCAAAACTATCTCAAATTTGAACTCAGCCATCTCCGATTCCTTCCTCTCGGACCCATAATCTCATAGCCAGCTCTCCTCCTGCTTCACTCCCAGGCTACCTGGTCAGACGTGGTAGTCAGACGTGGCAAGACGGGAAGACTCCAAACTGCCTTACCTCCGCCCATAAACCTCTCACATCTTGTTATCATGCTATTGGCTGATGCCATGGTTCACCCTGTTGATGCCCTTGTGACCGATACTGTTCCCATGGTTGATGTTGCACCTTCCCATGTGGAATCGGTCCTTGCTCCAGCTGGGACTACTCCTGCTGCAACGGCTGCTGCAGTGGCTGATTCACCTCCCATTGCTGCTGCCACCGCGGGCCCTTCTGCACGAGTCCCCTGCACCGTCCTCCCCGGCATTTGGGCAGGTTGGTCACTCCCTGTCCCAATGCCGCATCCTCAGACCAATAACATTCATCCCCTCTTAAGACATTCCCTAACAGCACTGTCAACCAGTCATCCACTCTTCCCCCTCCCTTGATCACTGGGGAGTCCATAGTTCGAAACATCCGTTTCGTACATGTGGTCTTGCGGTGCTTCTCTGGAGCTACTAACCATGGCATCCTGGAGAAACTCCTAGGACTTCTGAATTAATTTCTGACAATTACAAAATAACCCACGTCGGCTGAAATGACACTGCCCGTCTGCAGTCCGAGCTGACAAAAGGCAATTTTATCCGTCTTTTTAATCTCTTCAACAGTTGTGGAAAAAACCACTTTTATTTCTGGCCCAATTCCCACACTGGGTCACGGTGTGGGGCATTTTAGCTGAATTCTCAACCTACATACCTGGCTCCAGTCCGTGAGTATAGCGCAAAACATTGGTTTTGTTCGCAACTTTGACTTGTTCTGGGAGCACTCCTGGCTGTATAGAATAGACGGTCTTCACCTGAACATACTAGGTAGTCGCATCCTTGTTGCTAATTTGCAGCATGCTGTTCTGTCCTCCACACGTGAATGACTATTTACATCACACATGTGCTTTCCTGAACCCACTTCTTCTACCTGCTGGCAGCTGAGACTGATAAAGTCACCTAGATGAGTGATGAAATGTTTCTCCCACTAAACCTTGTGTCCAGATGAACCTATTCAACTTTCTGGTACCTCTTCTTCCCCTTTGTCCACAACAATGACTGTTGCATCCTTCACTCACACCAGCCCTCCCTTGTGGTATGATCGCACTGCTGCGCTACCTCTTCCCATTCCTGACCATATTACCAACAGACATCTCATCATCACCACATCAGTCATGTGAATCAGTCCAATCTCCGTCCCCTTCCTCAGTCCTCACAACCTATCACAAAGCAACGTCATCTGAAACTGGTTTTGCTCAACACTCGTTCACTCAATAACAAAAGCCTCATTCTGAATGAACTTATAACTGACAGTAACATAGATTATCTCTGCCTCACTGAAACTTGGCATAAACTCCTGGACTATTTGTCACTAAACCAAAACCACACACATGGGATTCACATATATTGATAAACCTTGTCTTGATTCTGTTGTTTCTGTTGTTTACAAGGACATTAAAACAACCACCATTTCCATTCCTGCTGCTCATTTACAACACCTTGCCTTCAAACTCTCTGGTCTAACTCCCTTGCTCACAGCCATTATCTAACCCCCCCCCCAAGCCAAACCCTTCCTTTCTCTATGACTTCTCTGATTTTCTGGCCCAGCTATGTGCCATCTCACCTTCCGTTCTCCTGAGTGATTTTAATATCCACATTGATGGCACTGACTATACATCTGCCACAGAATTCCTGGAACTGCTACAATGCTTCATCTTCACACAACATATCACCTTCCCCACTCACAGCCACGGTCAAATCCTGGACTTGGTCTGCTACTGGTCTTACTATACATCAACTCTCCGGCTTCCACCTCAATATCTCTGACCACCTGGCAATCACCATGGACATTAACATCCCTATCCCCATCCCAAAAGTCAAACACATAATATCCTTCAGAAATCCCAGTCCTATCTCCCCCTGCTCTTTCTGCCTCTTGCAAGTAAAATGTCTGCCTCCCCTCTCCCGCTGTCTGATAATCCCTATGATATTGTCAATTATTATAATGGCACGGTCTCCTCTTGTCTTGATCAGCTGGCCCCCATCAAAACCAAAATAGTCTCATTCACACACTCAGGTCCCTGGTATACTCTTGAACTCCATCAAATTAAAACCTGTAAGCGCCAGCTCGAAAGACTGGTTTAACAGTGCATCTCCAAGCCTACACAGACTACCTTCAACAAGAATCCATCATCACAAACTGGTCCACCTTCTACTCACACCTTATAAACTTTGGCTCCACCAACCCCAAGGCTCTCTTTTCCACAATAAACAAACTTCTCCCACCCATTGACAATACCTCTAATTTCTTCACAGTTAACAAGTGCAACTCTTTCCTTTCATGTTTCCAAACTAAAACTTACACCATCTACAGAAACCTGACCAACTCCCCCACCCTCTCCACCTCCCAACCGTCTCCTCTCCTTTTACCACTCAGCCCTTGTCAAAGTTCTCCCCTGTGTCCCAAATGGAGTTGTTCAACCTTACAGTAGAAATGAGAAGCTCCACTTGTTTTTTGGATCCCAGCTCATCCAATCTTGTGAAGGACTGTCACCCAGTTATGTCCTCACTCATCACAGAAATCATTAACTCCTCCATCAGCTCTTCTTCAGTCCCCCATACACTCAAACTGGCTGCTGTCATCCTTATCCTCAAAAAACCTGGACTCAACAGTGACATCATGAGACATTTCTGGCCCATCTCCAATCTCCCCTCTTTGTCAAGAATACTGGAATATGTTGTCACCTCCCAACTCAAAACTCACCTCATCTCCAATGACTTATTCGAACCATTTCAATCTGGTTTCCGCTCACAGCACAGTACAGCACAGAAGCAGCCCCCCTTAAAGTCGGCAAGGACCTCTTTCTCTACTCAGACTCCGGCCACTTCAGTATTCTCATTCTCCTGGACCTCACTGCAGCTTTCAACACCATTGACCACTCCATTCTTCTCTCCTGCCTTGAATCTTCCCTCAACATTACTGGCACTGCCCTCTCCTGGCTAACGTCATATCTCACAAACAGACAACAGTACATCAGCATCAACAACTGCACCTCCTTCACCGCTCCTCTGTCCCAAGGCATCCCCCAGGGTTCAATGCTAGGTTCTCTCATCTTTTACATGCTCCCCCTTGGTAACATCATACGTTGTCATGGTCTCCACTTCCATTGCTACGCCGATGATGTCCAGCCCTGCATCTCTACTAAATCCATCACCACTGTAACTCACTCCACTCTGACCAACTGCCTCACTGAAACTAAATCATGGATGCAAGTCAACTTCTTCAAACTAAATTGTGATAAATCTGACCTGATCATCATCGGTCCCAAATCGCTTACCAAAACCACTCACAACTTCTGCCTCACCATCAATAACTCCACTCTGTCTCCCTCTCCACACATCCTCACAATCATTTTCGATAGCAACCTCTCCTTTGAACACCACATCAATCTAATCACCAGAACTGCCTTTTTCCACCTAAAAACATAGCTCATCTCTGCCCATCACTCTCCTTCTCTGCTGGCGAAACATTGATCCTTCAAACTTCGTCACATCCATTTCATTTGAAACTTCATCACACCCAGAATTGACTACTGCAACAGCATTCTTTATGGCTCATCGTGCAAAGTAAAGAAACTCCAGTACATCCAGAACTCTGCTGCTTGCCTGCTCACCCACTACTACTCCCGTGACCACATCACCCCTGTCCTCCAGTACCTCCACTGGCTCCCTGTCCCACAACGGATCCAATTCAAGGTCCTTCCCCTTACTCACAAAGCCCTCCATAACCAGACTCCCTCCTACCTCACCAACCTGCTCCATTACCATACTCCTTCCCGTTGCCTTCGGTCCTCCGATACCAACCTACTGTTTCCATCACACAGGACCAAGCACTAGACCTGGGGAGACAGTGCTTTCTCCATTGCTGCTCTCTCTGGAACTCTCTCCCCAAATGTCTTTATTTATGCATGCTCAATAATCCAGGTAAGAAAATCAAAATGAGTTGAATCAGTTCATCTGGACATAACGTTTATTGAGAGAGAAATGTTTAATCAGTCATCTAAATGACCTCTTCAGTTTCAACTGACTGCACGTATCCCCACCCTCATAAACAATAAAGTGGCATAATGACCGAAAACAATGATCAGTTTCATTTTTAAATTGCTGTAAACATTAACTAGACTTTAAATGGCAATGTGAACTATTCACAGAGGATTTGAGAATGGTTGTAATCACAGGATTGTAAGATGGTGACAGATGTACTCTTAGGCGCCCCCCCCCCGGTTCAGGGATGGTCATTCCCTCTTCACATAGAAGGCCTCTTTGACTCCCTGTTCGAACGCTGGTTTGAATGGGGAGCAATCATTCCCAAATCCTCTGCGAATGGTGCGCATTGCCATTGAAACGCTAGTTAATGCTCATGGCAATTTGTGTTGTTTTTGGTTGTTATGCCACTGTATTGTTTGTAAGGGTGGGGATACCTGCAGTCAGTTGAGACTGGAGAGGTCACTTAGATGAGTTATGAAATGTTTCTCTCAATAAACATGTCCAGATGAACTGATTCAACTTTCTTTGAGTCTCTCCCCAAACACATTGTCCCTAAACAGACTGCACCGATCTGTCTGTATTTAAATCATTAATCAAAACTCAACTTTTCTGAATTGGTTTTAATGTGATTAATGTTGTGTGTTTTATGTTTTTGGTGTGTTGTTTTTGTGTTCATTTTAACTTATGTTGTGGCGGACACTAGGGGCTATGCCTCTCACCCAGCAGGACTGTGAGCTGGGGGTGTGGTTTACGTTCCCGGGCTCGCCGGGGCAGGGTTGTTCCTGCTGCAGTTGTTTCTTGGAGTTGAGGAATAAACATCAAACTCGCCTTGGTCTCATGTGTTTTTCCTCATTCCTGCCACATTGGTGACCCCGAATTGAACATGTTTGGAGCAGAAGATGTGTGTGAATCCACTTCGGCGACGCCGCCCCAACTCTCTCAGCCGGCCGTTCTCGCCGCGGCTGTGAAGCTCCCAGAGTTCTGGCAGAGCGACCCGGCCTCGTGGTTCCAGCATGTCGAGGCGCTGTTCCACCTGCGTGGAATCTCCGCGGACGACTCCAGATACTATCTGGCCGTCGCTGCGCTGGATCAGCAGTCCACACGCCGGGCCATGCAGCTGTTGCGCGCCCCTCCGCAACACGATAAATACGTCGCCCTCAAACATCTTCTGCTCCGGAGGTACAGCCTATCTGCCGCAGAGAGGGCAGATAGAATCCTTTCCCTATCCGGTTTGGGCGACGGGACGGCTGTGGATCTCATGGACAATATGCTATCGCTGCTAGGCTCAGACGAAGGCGGGTTCCTTTTCCCGCACGTTTTCTTGCGCCAGCTCCCGTCTCCTGTGCGCGCGGCTTTGGCTAACTCCCCGTGTCTGGCCGCTGGTGACTGCCGAGGTTTGGCTGAGGAGGCCGATCGGGTCCTGCTGGCTACCAGACGGTTCTCTGTGCAGAGTGTGGCATCGGAGCCTCTGCAGCCGACGTCGGAGGACGCGGACCCGGCAGTGGTGGCTGGAGTGACTGCCCGGAGACGGCGCGGGAGAGGCCTCTGTTTCTTCCACCAGCGGTTCGGCGGCAAGGCGAGGCGCTGCGTCCCTCCGTGCACGTTTGAGACGGCGGGAAACTCCAGGGCCAGCGCTCAGTAGCAGCTGTGGGCGCTGGCGGACGTAGTGAGCTGCTCTTCATTAAGGACACGATGTCAGGAAGACGGTTTCTGGTGGACTCAGGCTCGCAAAAGAGCCTACTCCCTCCTGCTAAGACAGACAGGTCGGCCGAAGGCGGCGGCCCAAAATTAAGTGCAGCTAACGGTTCGTCCATTGCGACGTTTGGCACAAGGTTGGTGACTGTTTGCTTCCACGGGCGCCATTTTGAGTGGGACTTTGTAGTGGCCGCCATTACTGTTCCTATTATCGGCGCGGATTTTCTGTGTGCTAATGGTCAGCTGGTTGATGTTTTAAACCGCCGTTTAATTGATGCTGTGTCTTTCGCCACTGTTCCGTGCGAGACAAGGGGAGCCGGGCCGTTAACACACACTAACTTTTTAGCATTAGGGGATGTTTTTCAGCGTTTGCTGGCGGATTTTCCATCGGTGACTACGCCTGCCTTTTCCACCGCGGTTACTAAACACGGGGTAGAACATTTCATTCCCACTCTGGGACCGCCAGTTTTTGCGCGCGCGCGGCGCCTCGACGCGGTAAAATTGGCTACAGCTAAGGAGGAGTTCGCCATCATGGAGCGTCTGGGTATAGTGAGGCGTTCCAACAGCCCGTGGGCCTCGCCGCTTCACATGGTGACCAAGGCGGATGGGTCGTGGCGGCCTTGCGGCGATTTTCGCCGCCTGAACAACGTCACCGCCAATGACCGCTATCCCATCCCACACATACAGGACTTTTCCATACGCCTGGCAGGTACCACTATTTTCTCTAAGGTGGACCTGGTGCGCGGCTATCATCAGGTTCCCGTGTGCACAGAGGACGTGCCCAAGACCGCAGTGATCAGCCCGTTTGGGCTTTTTGAGTTCATGCGCATGCCTTTTGGCTTGAAGGGGGCAGCGCAAACCTTTCAGAGGCTGATGGACTCGGTGTTGCGTGACCTTGATTTCGTGTTTGTTAATCTCGACGACATATTAGTGGCCAGTCCGTCAGCTGACGAGCACCTGGCGCACCTGAAACAGGTTTTCCGTCGTCTGGACGAACACGGCCTGATAGTCAACCCGGCCAAGTGTCAGTTTGGACTGCCGGTGATTGACTTCTTGGGTCACCGCATTTCGCCGCAAGGCGCGGTCCCGTTGCCTTCTAAGCTGCAAGCGGTGGCGGAATTTCCCCGCCCGGTCTCTGTTAAGGCATTGCAGGAATTCTTGGGAATGGTGAATTTCTATAACCGTTTCCTCCCTCGCGCTGCCCACCTCCTTCAGCCACTTTACGAAGCCCTGCGGCTTAAGAAGGCTAACGACCCTGTCGACTGGACTCCCGAACAGGTCCAGGCCTTTGACGGAGCTAAGTGCGCCCTGGCTAACGCTGCCCTCCTCGCCCATCCCACACCCACGGCGTCCATAGCTTTAACAACCGATGCGTGTGACATAGCCGTGGGGGCTCTGGTTGAACAGCGTGTGGCGAATGCGCGGCAGCCACTCGCATTTTTTAGCCGCAAACTGCGAGATAGCGAGCGCAAGTACAGCGTTTTTGACCGGGAGTTGCTGGCACTGCACCTTGCAACCCGGCATTTCCGCTTCCTGCTGGAGGGTCGCCCATTCACGGCTTATGTGGATCATAAGCCGCTGACTTTTGCCATGTCCAAGGTGACTGAGCCGTGGTCTGCTCGTCAACAGCGCCACCTAGCGGCGATCTCCGAGTTCACAACGGACATTCAGCATGTGGCCGGGAAGTCCAACCCTGTTGCTGATTGTCTGTCGCGTGTGCTTGTGTGTCCTGTGCACCTCGGTGTGGATTTCTCCGCTATGGCTGCCGACCAGCCCAGTGACCCGGACGTCCTTGCCCTTAGGTCAACGCGTACCGGTCTCAAGCTAGAGGACGCTGTGATGCAGGAAGGCAGTCCTGCCCTCCTCTGCGATGTCTCCACCGGCCGTCCCCGCCCCGTTGTTCCAGTGGCCTGGCGCCGTCGAATTTTCAATTCGATTCACTCCCTCTCGCACCCTGGAGTTCGGGCATCGGCGAAGTTGGTCGGTTCCAAGTTTTTCTGGCCTGGCCTCCGCAAGGACGTCAAGGGGTGGGCAGCTGCATGTGTAGCGTGCCAGCGCGCTAAGGTCCACCAGCACACTAAATCGCCCCTCGAACCGTTTCCGATCCCGGCCAGACGTTTCGACCACGTGCATGTGGACCTGGTGGGCCCTCTACCTTCTTCACTGGGTTTTACGCACCTGCTCACAATGGTAGATCGGACCACCAGGTGGCCAGAGGCTGTCCCTCTATCCTCCACAACATCCTCGGATGTTGCACGCGCTTTTCTTTCCTCCTGGGTCGCCCGTTTCGGCACTCCGTCAGATATCACCTCAGACAGGGGCCCCCAGTTCGTGTCAGAGCTCTGGTCGGCACTTGCGCGATCCTTGGGTGTGCAGGTACATCGCACTACCGCGTATCACCCTCAGGCTAACGGGTTGTGTGAACGTTTTCACCGGTCGCTCAAGGCAGCGCTGTGCGCTGCGCTCCCGGATGGTAACTGGGTGGATCGTTTACCTTGGGTTATGCTCGGGTTGCGTTCGGCTCCTAAGGAGGACCTCGACGCGTCACCCGCTGAGCTGGTGCTCGGTCAGCCACTCCGCGTCCCTGGGGAATTTTTGCCTGGGAGTTCCGCTCCTCGACCCCGTCCGGCCGTTTATCCTTTTTTGTCCGACAGCACTCGGGTTCCAGGCCCCGTTCACCACTGTTTTCCGCGGTCGTTCGTGCCTGCGGAGCTCATGTCGGCTCGTTTTGTTTTTGTACGGCATGATGCTCACAGCTCACCCCTCCAACCCCCATACGATGGCCCATTTCGGGTTCTTGAGATGGGTCCTAAGGGTTTTGTGCTAGATATGGGTGGGCGTAGGGAGCGTGTCACGCTTGATAGGCTTAAACCGGCGCACAGGGTGGCAGGCGAAGTTGTGTTTCCGGCCCAGGTTCCCCGTCGGGGTCGTCCTCCTTCCAGGACCCCGGCAGTGTCTTCACGGGTTCAGCGTTCTGCTTCTCAGCCGGCTTTGGACTGTGTTTCACCTACTGTTTCGGCTGAGAGACGGCGCAGCCGTTATGGCAGGCTGCTTGAGCCTCCAGTGAGACACTAAGTTTCTTTCCAGGAGTCCCTTCTGGGTGTTCGGGGGGGGGGGGGGCTGTGTGGCGGACACTAGGGGCTATGCCTCTCACCCAGCAGGACTGTGAGCTGGGGGCGTGGTTTACGTTCCCGGGCTCGCCGGGGCAGGGTTGTTCCTGCTGCAGTTGGTTCTTGGAGTTGAGGAATAAACATCAAACTCGCCTTGGTCTCATGTGTTTTTCCTCATTCCTGCCACAATGTAAAGCATCTTTGAGTACTCTGAAAATCACTTTAAAAATGTATTATTATTATTATCCTCAACCCTGTGACAGACTGGCACCTTATCCAGGGTGTCTTCCTGCCTTCCATACAGTGCATGCTAGGTAGGCCACAGCCCTCTGCAGCCCCAAATTAGAATAATTAGAATAATAAAAAAAAGAAGAATGAATGACTGAATGAATTAATGAATGAATGAATGCGTGAATGTGAAGTCTCGAGCAGCAATCACAAATAATTTACTTCATGACTTTTTTAAATTAAGCAAAAAAAAAAAAAAGCAAGAAAAATGCCCAGATTGCTGCTTCATGGTTTGTACTCGACTGCAGTGTGATACTAAAGGCCTTCTAACGTTCATTTCCAAAGTGGCAAATGATCTCTGTGGCCAGTCTAGCTGCTCATCTCGCTTCCATCAATGCTTGAGCCAAATGTTGGTGCAATTACTACTACTGTTGGAAAATGGTCGCCTTCTGGTGAGGGGAGTTTGGCATTAACACTTGCACATGAACACAGCACACAAATGCACACATGTACATATTCAGAGGCACACACACACACACACACACACACACACACACACATACTCTACTGGAAGATGTAACTTGGCTATGGAGCAATCCCATTGATGTGGTCTACTCAGCCACCTGCTGCCATTTTCCTACCTACGCTTTAGGAAGGAGCGTAATCGTTCCTAAGACATTAGTAATTAGTCATTAATTTAGTTTAATTGTCTCGTTGTTTAATTGTCTGAAACCAGCCTAATGATAATGTCAATCTTAAACCCACTAAACACCTGGATGCAATAAACTTGGATCAAGAATTACTAAAACGATGGGTCAGGATCTAATATGGGACACGGGTTTGTTGTGTTGATGGGTCCCCATGTGAAAAGTACTACTAACTGTTAATGGGCCAAGGATGAGAGAGAAATCAATTTGAATCGAGGGCTGAAAAAGTTTCTTAGCTAAATTCTGTTCTGATGCATGCTCAATAATCCAGGACAGGAAATCCCAGAAAGTTGGATCAGTTCATCTGGACACACACACAGAACAGTTAAGCTATGTATTTTCAAAACACTGCGTCTTGGTTGTTTTCAAACCCCAAAACACGCTGCGCTCGAAATTGCCCCCCATACACACACACACACAAGGATCAGGTCCTCCAACACAAACAGAGCAATATAGCATATGCTGTAAGTGCCGGGAGGCACTTAACAGCGTATGCTATATTGCGGAAATCAAACCGACGCTGGCCAAGAGGATGGCACAACACAGAAGAGCTAACTCATCAGGCCAGGACTCCGCAGTCTACACCCATCTACAGGCCAGTGGCCACTCTTACAAGGGTGAGGATGTGCACGTCCTTGATAGGGAGGAACGCTGGTTTGAACAGGGAGTCAAAGAGGCCATCTATGTGACGAGGGAACGACCATCTCTTAACCGAGGGGGGGGGGACCCAAGAGTATATCCGTCACCATCTTACAATGCTGTGATTGCACCCATTCCCCAATCCTCTGTGAATAGTCCACATGGCCATTTTAACTCTAATCAATCGTCACAGCAATTCGTATATGAAACCGATCACTGGATTTGGTCGTTATGCAACTGTGCTGTTTATAAGGTTTGGGGATATCTGCAGTCAGCTGAGACTGACGAAGTCGTTTAGATGAGTGATGAAACGTTTTTCCCGATAAACTTTGTGTCCAGATGAACTGATTCAACCTTCTGAGATCAGCTAAATTCTGTTGATGCAATGTGCCATAGTTGCATACACATGCAGTTGATGTGTGTAATAGTCTGTCTGTAGGTCTTTTTAATGTGTGTATGTGTGTGTTTATGTGAAGGCTTGTCTTGGTTTTTTTTGTGTGCACGTGTCTGTCTGTTTGAATGTGTGTGTGTGCATGTGTGTGTATATGTGTGTGAGATGTGTGAGGGTTTGTACTTGTGAGTCATATGCACGTGTGTGTAATTGCTTGTTTTTTTATACAATAACTATGTGTATGTTTGTGTGTGTGTGTCTTTACTCTACTATCCCAGTTGGCCGGCTGCTGATTCAGGGGGTTCCAGAAGAGATCGGTGGTCATATTGGACAGAAGGCCGTGTGGATGGGTGGATGGACAGATAGGGGGATAGAGGGAGGGATGAAAGGATGGATTGTGGAAAGGGGGGTGGTGTACAGGGGGCATCGGGTGGACGACTGCCCGCCCTTTGTGCTCCAAATCCAGGGGGAATCCGCTGGCCTTTGTGGCCCCCTGCCCAGTTACCAGCCAGAGAGCTGAGAGAGGGGATTTCTGCTCCACAGAGCCGATGACTAGCAGGGTTTTGTACCCCCCCTCCCCTTTCTCCCCCTCTCTCACTTGCTCATTTATCCTCTTTCTGTCCTCTCTTTCTATCTCTCTCTATTGTTTTATGCTCCACTATTGCTGGACTCACTGCCCAGTCAGCCCATAGTAGCTCTGTGAGCGGGACTGAGGTTATGGGTTCATTTATGAAGTCTGGTTTAGGCAGTAGTTTTTTTTTTTTTTACCTGGATGTGATTCGCACCTTTTTAAAGAGGTGGTTTAGCAGCATATTTTTACATCCCCTCCTGGTTAACTCCCAGAGGAGTTCAGAGATAGCCGAGTGATTGTGTTGGCCACCGCTGGAGTTGCAGGATGTCTCTGCTGGTTGGGGATCGCAACCCACCCAGAGCTTTTCCTTCTGCTACTCCCTTAATCTACTTTAAGCTGTCCTACTCTCCAAATAAATCTGGAAAAAAATCTTAGTGGAGTGTCTACTTAGCCAGTTTTGTCTTGGTAACCGGTGATCAAAATCTGTACTTAAAACCTAGAGCTTTAAAGACTGACACAATGAGAACTCATTTGCTTGCAATTAAAGTGCCCAATTCTAAATTAATTTAGGCACCCCATGGATTCTGATGCTAGGTTAGGAGAGGGGAATGGGCGGTTTCAGATTCAACTTATCTACATCATAGAATTTCTAATTTTATGCTTTCTGTACTGAGGCTGAACATTTTCTTCCGTTTCAAGGGTAATTTGTCAGAATTACAAATGACCCTTGCAGTCGTAATACAGGATAGATGCAAAATGTGGAACTTGCAATGAAAAGCAACGTTTAATGTGCACAATACCAATACAAGGCAGGGATGGGGTGAGGGGATTTGTAAACTGGCTTCTAGTGTACACAGTGTCAGTGTAAGATAAATACAATGTCATGCCAGCACTTTTAAAATGGCTGTCATTATGGTTTCCCCAACAGGGGAGCATCAGGGTAAACTCAGAGCCTTGTCCTCACACAGGATCAACAGCACTGGCAGTAGCTCATTTGAAACCATATCCCAGCATGCAATAACCATGGGGAATATAAATCAGCTGTACGCAAAACATAAAAAAGATCTCTGGAGACGGGAGTTTTGAAACAAACAGAACATCCTGGCGGCCGCCTGGTGCAGATGTTCTGAGTGTGGGTTTGGTTCCAGTGTCCCACTGTGCTGTTGTGTCCCTCTCTTCCATTTCCTGTTCCTCTCCACTGTGGGCCGTCTCAGGGCCCAGTGGATGGGGAGGGGGGTGAAAAGCTGCTCTCTCCTTAAAGGAAAATCATAATTTTCAACATTATCTTTCTATATCACTCCATTAGCAGCCATGATACTGAGCAGTCTTTTGTGTGTCTCCGAAACACCACTGCAACTGTGTGACATCACCGGTGACGTCACTTACGGATAATCTGTGAATGTGAAAACTTACTTCCTGGTTTGCTGACTGGCAGCATTGTATAGGAAAATGTAAATAACAACACTACATTCAGCTGTTTAAAGAAATGGGACTGCCACATACACCCATATAATGTAGTGTTATTATTTGCATTTTCTTATACAATGCAGACAATCAGCCTACCAGAAGTAGAAGTTGTAGTTTTCACAATCACAGGTTGTCTGCTAGTGACATCGGTGGCAGACGGTTTTCCACACAATTTCAGCAACACAAAGAAGACTGTGCAGTATTATGAGTACAAATGGAGTGTTATCCTTACAACGTATACAACGTATGTGTTTAGAGATAATGTTGAAAATCAGGATTGTGTCCCTTTAAAGCTGCAATCCTGAAGATTGTCATTTTTACAGACACTGATGGACGCCTTGGTAACTGCAGCAGTTCATGAGCAGTCCAAATTCAGAGATCCAATTGAAAATGCAACACAGTCACCAGTGGAAGCACCTTTCCCCGCTGCCACATAATGTAATAAAAAACACTTGAAAGTGAGTTTCTGTTATTAATGTTGCAGCATTTGTTGGTAAAGGCCTTCTGCATCTCTTTCATTTATTTTCCCCCTTTTTCACTCCAATTGTACCCATCCAATTACCCCACTTTTCCGAGCCGTCCTGGTCACTGCTCCATCCCCTCTGCCGATCCGATGAGGGCTGCAGACTACGACATGCCTCCTCTGATACATGTGGAGTCACCAGCCGCTTCTTTTCACCTGACAGTGGGGAGTTTCACCAGGGGGACGTAGCGCGTGGGAGTATCACGCCATTCCCCTCAGTTCTCCTCCCCCAAGAGGCGCCCCAACCGACCAGAGGAGGTGCTAGTGCAGCGAACAGGACACACACCCACATCCGGGTTCCCAACCGCAGCCACAGCAAATTGTGCCTGTAGGGACCCCCAACCAACACGGGGAATTGAACTGGAGATTCCCATGTTACCTCCGGCTTGGTCGGGCAATGGAATAGACCGCCATGCTACCTGGATGCCCCAAGCCTTCTGCATTTTTTAATCCGCTGTTAATGCTTGTTAGCCACAACAACTTCACTTCTTCTTTAAAGTCACTGGTACTTGCATTATTCTTCCACGTTTGGATGCTATGGTGAAGACTTAAAAATTATGATGGGATGTCCCTACCCGATAGTCAACATTACAGTGAGCAACCACCATAGTGTCCATGTTCGAGACATCCTGGCTTAGTCATCATCTCAAATATATCCTGAACAAAAGCATTGAAAAGGCCATTTGTTTGAATGTGAATTTGTCAGGATTGTAGCTTCAACAATAAAAGAGATGTAACGTGATTTAAAGGCTTGCAGGGACCTGAACCGTAACTGGAATTCATGCTTGAGTGGACTTAATATGAACTCTGACAAGATCAGTGAATTTGTCTTGAATGCACTGTCCTTGTCTTTGCTCTGGTTTAGTCTTGCGCTGTTGTCCAAATGATAATAAACCTGACTTTACTTTACTGTGGGGCTTCTTGAAGAGGGGAGGGATGACTCAAAGAGACAACAGCACAACAACGTGTCGTTATCTTGCACAGCCGCTTGTATCCCCTCGTCAAAATAAAACCCCAGTGTAAATCTCTGGCAATATTGAACTTTTTTTGCAAAGTGATGAGTAAGCCCCGGTGAGTGATTTGTTTTGTAAGCGAGGCTGACAAATTCCTGAGAGGGTGGTCTAGCGGCTGACACAAATTCAGTTGACAAAAAAAAAAAGTTTGAAGAAGCAGTAAAAACTACTGCAAAGAGATTTGTCTGAGAAGAAAATGATGGCAGAAATATAAAGGAGGACGGGGGAAAGGAGGGAAAGACATGACGGAAGAAGCAAAGGATGGAAGAAATTAGGGGGCAAAATGGTTTAAACAGGAATCCATGTATACATTAGAGACAATAGTTTGCGGTATACTTTATGCCACACAAAAAAGGGAAGACAGAAGGAAAAAGGTAGGAAGGAGTGAACAAATAAATGTGGAGGAGGAGGGAACAAAGAATAATTAGTAAAGAGAAATATGCCTATTGTGCAGTATAACAATGTTTAGGCAGTGTGTAGTGATCTGTACATAATGCGGAAAAAAGTGAATGCGAGGAAGGATGGGTATGAGGAAGAAGTGTTGCAGGTGCATATATTTCACTGGATCTGCTCGATGATGACCCAAAATAAAAGAAAAACAACGGCGTGTGTGAGACCATGGCTGAAGAACCGAGTAGAAGGGGTTCCCTCTCATATGCGTGAGATGGATATATCCCATTCGCCATTATCTACCTATCAAATGCATAGATAACTATGCCCCGTTTGTACTGTGCCCGGTTAGCCGAAAATGACAATGCATCGAGTCAAGCTGAGTCTCGGTTTTCCGGCACTCTGACTGGATGTTGCGTGCAATCAGCTGCATGAAACAGGATCGATTTCTATTTCTTGCAACATGTTGTGTCCAAGTCGAGAGCGGATTGCAAGCAATTTCTTAGGGTGACACATGAAGTAATTCAAGTGCAATTTCATAGCAAGCAACAAAAAATGCGTTCGGGTTGCACCGTGTGACACGAGCTTAAGAATACGGTGAATAGAAGTGAAGAGCTGAACTAAAGGACACCAGCAGTGGAACAGCAGTAGCAAAAAGTACTATCTTATCTAACGTTTGTTAAACTAGGGAGCGAATGAGAACTTATTCTCATTTACTCTGACAGTCTTGCAAAGGCTCGATACAAGACCTCTTAATGTGGGTGGGGTGAAAATTTGAAAAAGCAAATAACACCATAGAGGATCACAGGAAAAGAAAAGGCGTGTTAAGCGTGTAAAGAAACAATCAATTCAGGCAACATTGGAAAATGCTGTGCTGATGTGGAGAAGCAGAGGAGCAGAAAGGCACAGCTGGGGAGCGAGTGAGAGCGAGAGACACTGTGAGATACAGCGAGAGAGAATTGAGACAAAAGCAAAATGTTGACAAAACCGAAAAGGATGCAAAGTTAGAAGGTGTAAAGTTTAACAAAAAGGAGCGAAGCACTGAAAGGAAGACGCAGGGAATGAGCGACAAACAAACTTGACACAGCCAGAAAGGGAGTGAGGAGCTGAAACAGCCACGGAACCAGCCGTGCGGAGTAAAAGGAAAAGAAAAAGGAATCGAAGGTATGAAAGACAAGAAGCGGTGAGCGAGTAGTGTGTGTGTGTGTGTGTGTGTGTGTGTGTGTGTGTGTGTGTGTGTGTGTGCATGTGTGTGTGTGTGTGTGTGCGTGTGTGTGATGCTGTATGAGCCATGTGGAGCGGGGGGCTGCATGGCTGAGCAATCCGTGTCCAGTTGACTGGCTGTGGGAGTGTGTTCGGTAGGGGGTCCCTGGGAGAGCTTTGATCATTACCAAGTGTGACAGAAGAGTTCTGACAGAGAGGTAACCCCCCTCCCCCACCAAATACCCACACGCACTCCAACCCCCACATCCACCCACCAGCGAACCAGCTATCACCATGACCATTACTGCTACCTTTATTGCTACAATGGCGGAACACATGCCAACACAAGCACGCAAGCACACATGCAGACACACACCATGATTATCCCCCCATTATCATTATTATTATTATTTCTAGAACTGCCCCCAACCAAAGACCTTCCCAGTTGACTACTAGTCGTTAGTTCAAGCTATTAGTTGACTGGTCGTTGCACATTTATGATATTAATTTAATTATTTGGATACATATTTTTTGGGAATCAGAAAATGGTTTGCGTTCCAGGGCTGAGTAAGAATGTTATAAGCAACACTGTTAACGCTACATTACTGAGCCTTTAAAATATAAATTTTACAAGCGCACACATGAAGCTAGCCGCCTGATAACGACACCAGTTAAGTTGGTAATGAATATTGATTCTGAATGAGTCAGGACAAGAAAGGAGACTCAGGAATCAGGGACACTTTATTTGTCATTTCATTTCACGTACGCAAGTACAGGAGATTAAATGAAATATCGTTTCCCCCAGCCCACAGTAGTGCAACACAAAGACAAAAACACATATCCAAGAACTACAAGAACACATATATCCAAACTAACACATATATCAACAAAAAAAAAGAAATAGAAAATTCACTGTCCAATAGAACAAACACCAGCCAGGATGACTGTCGGAACTGCCGGTCTGCATGGGCTAGCAGTTAGCTTAGCCTGCCCCGCTTCCGCATCCTGTCAGACCTCCCTCGGTGTTTCCTCTTCGGGCCGAGCTTCGGGCAGGGCTGTGGTCCTTGGGCCCACCGGACGCACCAGACCAGGCTCCCTCAGCCAAGTCAACGTCAGCTCTACCAGCCAGACACCTTCAACACACCTCCCCGCATGCCACACAACGACGCTAAAAACAGTTAACACTAGGCAAGGCCGCCGCCAGACCGCCCTCGGTGTTATCGGAACTGCCGGTCTCCATGGGCTAGCAGTTAGCTTAGCCTGCTCCGTTTCCATGTCCTGTCAGATCACCCTCGGTGTTACTTTTTCAGGCGCAGCCCCAGGCAGAGCCATGGTCCCTGGGTACACAGGACGCAGCAGACCAAGCTCTCCCAGCCATTAAATGAAGACACAAACTTAGACGCAAACGTGGACAAAGACACTACATGGACGGTACTGGGTGAGGCCACTGCAAACATGAATTCGCACTGCTGTCCTCCCACACCGGTACTGGGTGAGGCCGCCGCAAACATGAATTCCAACCGCCATCTTCCCACACTGGTACTGGGTGACGCTGCTACAAACGTGAATTCACGCCACCATCTCCCCACACCAGAAGCCGAACGTTTTGCTAATTTATTTCAATACAGTATAACATCACGCAACTTATGAACATCTAACACAAAAACAATAACTTTAAAAAACAAATGATAAATGAGTTTGTATAGCACCTACTTGGGGTCGTCCTTTATGCTCTCAAAACAATCCTACACTTTCTGCCTGACAAGTTTAATAACCGCAAGGACCAGCTGTGTACACGTGTCTGTGCCTGACTGACTGAGTGATGCCACTTCCTGTGTCCGTTGTTTTAAATTAAAAGCCCTCATATGTTTCGTAAAGGTTTATTGTTCTGCCACCAAGTGACAAATTAAAACTTGGCTGATTCTTCTCATCAACTAACATTTGCAGACTATAAGGGGGCACCCCTAATTATTTCATTATTAAATAATCTACAATCTTCGTTTTCGTCTTCTCCCTCTTTTGGCTGCTCTCGTTAGGGGTCGCTGAAGCGGAACATCCGTTTCCAGCTCTTCCTGACCTCTGCATCTTCCGCTGTCACGCCAGCCACCTGCATATCCTCTCTCACCACATCCATAAACCTCCTCTTTGGCCTTCCTCTTTTCCTCTTCCCTGGCAGCTCCATATTCAGCATCCTTCCCCCAATATTCCCAGCATCTCTCCACACATATCCAAGCCATCTCAGTCTTGCCTCTCTTGATTTGTCTCCAAACTCTCCAACCTGAGCTGTCCCTCTAATATACTCATTTTTAATCCTGTCCTTCTTCGTCACTCCCAATGAAAATCTTAGCATCTTCAACTCTGCCACCTCCAGCTCCACCTCCTGTCTTTTCGTCAGTGCCACTGTCTCCAAACCATATAACATAGCTGGTCTCACAACCATCTTGTAAACCTTCCCTTTAACCCCTGCTGGTACCCTTCTGTTGCAAATCACTCCTGACACTCTTCTCCACCCACTCCACTCTGCCTGCCCTCTCTTCTTCACTTCATTTCTGCACTCCCCGTTATTTTGAACAGTTGACCACAAGTATTTAAACTCATACACCTTCGTCATCACTGCTCCTTGCACCCTCATCATTCCGCTGTCCTCCCTCTCATTCACACATGTGTATTCTATCTTGCTCCTACTGACTTTCATTCCTCTTCTCTCCAGTGCATACCTCCACCTCTCCAGGCTCTCCTCAACCTGCACCCTACTCTCATTACAGATCACAATGTCACCCACGAACATCATAGTCCACGGAGACTCCTGACTGATCTGCAATACCTGGACATAATAGACAAAATGGCCCCCTTGATGATTTCAACATAACTTGCTTAGCGATTGTGGGAAAAATGTTCACTTGTCTGTGTTGTCTGGCGAAGTATGAGTCTGGTCCCAATTTTGTTAATGGGTTAGAAACAGGTGCTGCTGGTCTGGTGTGAGTTACAGTACCCTATCTTAACCCTGTACATATAGCTAGGTGTGAATGCAAATGCAAACAAATGCAACCATCAGAGTGTTCACCAGCATTCTCTCCCTAGTAACAAAACCATGTGAGTGCGCGCACACACACACACACACACACACACACACACACACACACACACACACACACACACACACACACACACACACACACACACATGCAGTAATTCCAAGAATAAAGCACTAATCCTGAAATCTATTCTGTCTTGTTGCCGGTCCACCAGTCCTTCAGGTTTTTACAGTGATGTTCAGGCACTCCGTGAAATGGTAATTAATGTCTCCCAGCTTTCCCCGAGGTCTGTGTGTGTGTGTGTGTGTGTGTGTGTGTGTGTGTGTGTGTGTGTGTGTGTGTGTGTGTGTGTGTGTGTGTGTGTGTGCACGCGTGCGCAAGTTTACATCTTGGTGTGACTTTTTAATTTTCATAGCCTCCTTATATCTGCATGCGTTTGTTTGTTTGCATATGTGTGTGTCTTGGTTCGAATTTTTAATCCACAAAGACTCTTGCCAGCGTGAATTTGTGTATTAGCGTGTCTACTTGTAAGTGTGTGGCTCCAGGTTTGCCGTGCTGTCCGTGTCTGTGTTCACCTGAATGTGTGTGTCAGTGTGTGTTCACCAGTGTGTCTGCCAGCTTGAGTCGCATTCAGACAGAAATCAATTTCAGGCGAAGATCTATCAGCTTTTGTAGCCAGTGATCCAATCATCAAATAATATATCTGATATCACGCTGACGAGACAGGCCTGTTCTGGAAATGAATCTCTCTCTCTCTTCTCGCTCCATCTCTCCTCTGGCTCGCTCATTCTCCCATTCATTCTCTCATTCGCTTTCCTTTACTCCCTGTCCAATTCTCGTTTGTACTGCAGACACACATACACCAGGTCGCTCACGCACAGAGACACATATTTTTATCTTGTCTTCTTTTCGTTTTGGAGAATTTGTTGGAAATTCCTGCAGCACACTCTGTTGTTCCCTATGTTCATTTGCTTTTAAAACTTACATGTTTTACTTTTTCAGGTCACATTCATGTCCAATGACATGTCTATAAGGAGCAACCCAACCAAGTCAATTCCTCTGATGTAGAAACGCACCTTTTTTTACTACCACAAATACACATGCGAGCAGTGAGCCACACAAATACTGTCAAGATTACATGTGCCCATGCATGTACACACACACACACACACACACACACACACACACACACACACGAGTCTCAGAAAGTATCTATCCTACTGAAGTGTCCTTCAGTAAGGCACTGACTGAGGGACCCTGGCCTCTCCAGGGACCTTTGTCTGTCTTTTGTTCTGTGTTTTGTCCATGACAGGCTCCTCATCATTTGTGACAGCCATGCATCATGCTCACTCTGTGTATTCCATCTCTGTCTGTGTGAAGGATGTGGCTGAGTTGGTACGCTACGTGTTTCAGAGTTTTATTCTTTTTTTTTTCCAGGCCTCTGGAGCTCTCAGGTGGTGATGCTGCATGGGACATGTGGTTCTGCATGTAGTGCGGTTCCTCAGTGTGGTCATTAAAGCGCTCTCACTGAAGGGTAAGAATGGATTTTCTACCACACGGTGGTTTGGTTTATGGCTGATGAAGAGACATTAGCCTGGTCAGTGAGTCCTGTGTTTGGAGATCTGGCCGCTTTTCGCAGTCAGCTGGTAGCTTATCAGAAAAGAAAGAATAGCAGAGAATAGGGTCAGCAAACAAAAAATATTTTAACACCAACACAACACGTAAAGAAAGGTTTTAACCTTCCACACCAGGGTGCAGTGTCTTTCATGTATTACCATCAAGTAATCTCTTCTCAGACCAATGCTGGCGTTCTTCAAAATACAAAACAGTCCCAATAGTTGGTACTTCAATATCGACTTCAGTCTTTCATTCAACAATTCTGTAAAATAATTTTAGTGGTTTAATTTTTTTTTCTTTGGCATTTTTTATATATTGAATACTGAATTGTCCTTCTGGGATAAATAAAGGGGTCGGAATCTGAATTTTTTTACTTTTATTAGACAGCGACAGTGAAGACAGAGAGGTATAAAGTTGATCAGCCACAGCATGAAGATATGGGAAAGAGTAGTGGAAGCTAGGTTAAGAGGAGAGGGGATGATTAGCAAGCAGCGGTATGGCTTCATTCCAGGAAAGAACACTACAGATGCGATGTTTGCTTTGAGTTTGTTGATGGAGAAGTATAGAGAAGGCCAGAAGGAGTTACATTGTGTCTTTGTGGATTTAGAGAAAGTATATGGCAGGGTGCCGCGAGAGGAAGTGTGGTATTGTATGAGGAAGTCAAGAGTGGCAGAGAAGTATGTAGGAGTGGTGCAGGATATGTATGTGGGCAGTGTGACAGTGGTGAGGTGTGTGGTAGGAATGACAGATGGATTAAGGCAGGAGTCTCAATGGACTATGAAGTTCGTGGATGACGCTGGGATCTGTAGTGAGAGTAAGGTGCAGGTTGAGGGGAGCCTGGAGAGGTAGAGGTATGCACTGGAGAGAAGAGGAATAAAAGTCAGTAGGAGCAAGATGGAATACCTATGCATGAATGAGAGGGAGGACAGCGGAATGGTGAGGATGCAAGGAGTAGAGGTGACGAAGGTGGATGAGTTTAAATAGTTGGGGTCAACTGTTCAAAGTAACGGTGAGTGCAGAAGAGAGGTGAAGAAGAGAGTGCAGGCAGGGTGGAGTGGGTGGAGAAGAGTGTCAGGAGTGATGTGCAACAGAAGGTTTCCAGCAAGAGTTAAAGCAAAGGTTTACAAGATGGTAGTGAGATCAGCTATGCTGTATGGTTTAGAGATGGTGGCATTGACTAAAAGACAGGAGGTGGAGCTGGAGGTGGCAGAGTTGAAGATGTTAAGATTTTCACTGGGAGTGACAAAAATGGACAGGATTAGAAATGAGAATATTAGAGGGACGGCTCAGGTTGGACGGTTTGGAGACAAAGCAAGAGAGGCAAGATTGAGATGGCTTGGACATGTGTGGAGGAGAGATGCTGGGTATATTGGGAGAAGGATGCTAAAGATGGAGCTGCCAGGCAACAGGAAAAGAGAAAGAACAAAGCGGAGGTTTATAGATGTGACGGAGGACATGGAGGTGGCTGGTGTGACAGAGGAAGATGCAGAAGACAGGAAGAGGTGGAAACAGATGTTCCGCTGTGGCGACCCCTAATAGGAGCAGTCAGAAGAAAAAGAAGAAGAAGAAGAATAGGAAGAAGAAGAAGAAGAAGAAGAAGAAGAAGAAGAAGAAGAAGAAGCGTACAGGAAATGGGAGAGATGGGTATGACATGCAATAAAGTGCATAATTACATTATTTACATCAAATTTGCCATATTTAGCGGCTACATTAACAACATGTTGAGCTATGTCAAATAAAGCCTTTCCCGGCAATGAAGTCATACATCCAAATGTCTCCACAGCAAAGTGCGACCCAGTTCTCGGTAGTATCTTGTTTAGTACGTGAAGGAAGAAGTGCTTTATCTTTGAAGGAGGGCTTACTTTGACCGGAGAAAATGGACCAGGTATGTCGCCTCAACCCAGAGGTTCCAGATTCGTGGCCGTTGTAGATCAACACTTTTGCAAATTTGTCGCAACTAACAAAGTCCAGTTCGTTTCCATCTTTGTCAGTAACAAGTAAGAAATGATTCCAAATATCAGACTTGCTTTGCTTTTGTACTGTAATGACCTGCTTTGATCCTCTAATGAACTTCCTTTGTTGACTTCTAGTTAGCGCTAGCTAAATCCTGGGACCCACAGTTTACTTTCTGACCACCTGCTACCACCCCAGCAAAGTTAAAACTGCCCGCTCCTGCAGGATTTGCGTTGGGTCCAGTGGGACTCACGGGATCCCAATCCCAATGCAGTCCTCTACAACAAACGGTCGCCAGTTAGAATTGAACCGGTATCGACCGTGTGGCATGCACTGTAACCATTTGTCTAAAGAGGCGAGTGGTTTAATTTTTTACTTAGCTGGGTTAGCACTGAGTGATTTTAGCACTGTTTGCATCTGAATTGAGGAAAGGGCCTTAATAGCAATCTTTCCATGAGCAAAGTGTGTGTGTGTGTGTGTGTGTGTGTGTGTGTGTGTGTGTGTGTGTGTGTGTGTGTGTGTGTGTGTGTGTGTGTGTGTGTGTGTGTGTGTGTGTGTGTGTGTGTTGGGGTTTAAGAATCAGAATACTTTATTTACTTAATTTTCAAATAAATAAGGTATTCTGATGTTGTGACATCAACGTTTAAACATTGATGTCACAACACGGAGAGACAGTCCGCTCAGCTTCTCCAATATGATGTTGTCATGGCTACCAACTGGCGACAGAATGCTATAAATATCTATGTTTACCATCGGTCCACAGAAAATAGAAAAGTACATCCATGTGGTACACTTAAACTATATGTACAAGCAACAATTCTCTTTCTCCTTAACTTTCCTTCTCTCTCACCTGAAAACAATTAATACAATCTGACACACACACACAAACGCGCGCACACACACAAACGCGCGCACACACACACACACACACACACACACACACACACACACACACACACACACACACACACACACACACACACACACACACACTAACTCCTTATTTCACTTTATCCCAAGACTGGACATACCAGGATGTAGGCCCTTTCGATGCTTGAGTGCACAAACGCACATGCACGTTTACTTAGGTCACTTTTGGGGACATTACATAGACTTACATTCATTCCCTAGCTCTTCCCCCTAACTTTAACCATCAGAAATACATGCCTAACCTTAACCCTAACCATCAGAACTACATGCCTAACCTTCACCCTAACCTTAACCACCAGAACTACATGCCTAACCTTCACCCTTACCATAACCTTAATCATCAGAACTACATGCCTAACCTTCACCCTTACCATAACCTTAATCATCAGAACTACATGCCTAACCTTCACCCTAACCTTAACCTTAACCACCAGAACTACACGCCTAGCCTTCACCCTTACCATAACCTTAATCATCAGAACTACATGCCTAACCTTCACCCTAACCTTAACCTTAACCACCAGAACTACACGCCTAGCCTTCACCCTTACCATAACCTTAATCATCAGAACTACATGCCTAACCTTCACCCTAACCTTAACCTTAACCACCAGAACTACACGCCTAACCTTAACCTTAACCATCAGAACTACATGCCTAACCTTCACCCTTACCATAACCTTAACCATCAGAACTACATGCCTAGCCTTCACCCTAACCTTAACCATCAGAACTACATGCCTAACCTTCACCCTTACCATAACCTTAACCATCAGAACTACATGCCTAACTTTAACCCTAACCTTAACCTTAACCATCATAACTACTACATGCCTAACCTTCACCCTAACCTTAACCATCAGAATTACATGTCTAACTTTCACCCTAACCTTAACCTCTGACCCAAAAAGCTTTTTCCCCAATTGGGGACACGACTTTTGTCCCCAATTACCCCGTCATTAGTCTGAAATGTGTCGCTGAAAGTGGGATAAGTCAGCAACACACACACACACACACACACACACACACACACACACACACACACACACACACACACACACACACACACACACGAGTACACTTTTTACTTGTTGCTTTCACCATCCACCTGCCTCTACTCCCTGCCCACAAAAAAACATAAACATGTTCCTCACAAACTCTCTCTCACTCCCCTCCTCCCACACACACAAACATATCTTTCCCTCAAAGTAAATTATCATTCATCCGTCTACACACACGTTCTGTCTCTCGCCTCTCTCTCTGTCCAACTCTCTTTCAGAAGAAAGGTCAGCGCTCACCAGGAGAGCCACAGGCCTGTCAGAGAGAGAAAGATGGAGAGAGAAACCGAACAAGAGAGATAGATTTAGAGCAACAGAGAGAGAGAGGGAGAGAAGACATCGACACTGACAGATTGAGGGGGAGAAGAAAGGGGGGAGATGGAGAAATATGAAAGGTAAAGAGAGGAGGAGGGGAATGGGAGGGAGGACAAAAATTCACACATGGACACACACACACACACAAACACACACACACACATAAGACCTTGAGTTGAGGGGGAATGTTAAGAATAAAAAATGTGAATTTGACAGCGGATTCCCTCATATGACTCCAGGGGGATTGACAAAGGTAGAATATGAATGAGAAAGAGAGGGTAGGGGTGGGGTGCAGAGATATCACAACTGAATAAAAGTGATAGAGAGAGAAGGGGAGAGAAGAGGGAGTCAAAAGAAAGAGATCGGTAAAAACCAGAGACAGAGAAAATTAAAAAGCCAGAGAGAGGGGTAATAGAAAAGAAGGGAGAGGGGGAGAGAGAGACTATAGGAAGGGTCAAAATGAATGAACGAGCTGGTGATCTAACGGGACATGCTGTTGAAACACAACAGGAGAGAGAAAAGGATGGACAGATAGGGACATGAAAGAGTATAAGATGGACCAATGGAGGAGGAGGTAGATTAGGAGAGGGAAGGCCGGAGATCCCATGAGACAGAACAAGGAAACTGGAGGATACTAAAGGAGGGATGGATGGATGGGTTGATGGATGGATGGATGGATGGATGGATGGATGGATGGATGGATGGATGGATGGATGGAGCAAAAGATATAGCCAATAGACATGCGAATAGAGAAAATAGTGAAGAGAAAGTTTGGCAGGGTGAGGGCAGATGAGAGAGAGGGAACGCAAGTTGTGGGACGAGAGAGGACGAAGTATCAAAGAATATAAGAGAAACTGGATGAGAAGGCTTGAGTGGAGGCAGGTGGGGAGAGATGTGATTTCCTATTCACCGTGAAGGAGGCTGGTGGGTCATCAGCACAAATGAGGACACAGCTGGGTGTGCTGTGTCCAACAAGTCCAAACACAGACATTCACCTGCAGTCTTTTGTGTGTGTGTGTGTGTGTGTGTGTGTGTGTGTGTGTGTGTGTGTGTGTGTGTGTGTGTGTGTGTGTGTCTCTCTCTCTCTCTCCCTTTGCTTTCATTTAGTTTTTTTGTCCAATATACCATTCACAAATCCAAGGTGATGGGCTCCAAGCCCAATATTTGTTTATTTTACATTGATCTGATATTCTTTTTCAAGTCCCTTAGCAAAATAACCTCTAACAAAAAGGCAGTGAAAACATCTCTCATCTTGGAAAAAATATTAAACACGTTCGATAACTGAACAGCTAAGATTTACATTGTTATTTTTCTGAAAGACTCCTAACACCGGCTCTTTTTATCATCATGTGATCATCGACCTCTTAAATTTATTTTTGTGTCAACCTTTCCTTGTTTATGTATTTTATTTTACTCCTTTTATTTTCTCTTTTTTTTGCATTGTATTATATTTGGATGATAATTACTTTTTATGTTTTGACTCTCCCCTGTACTTGTTGCAATGTAAAAAAAACCAGCTGTACTACATGATAAAAAATGAATAAATAAAATGAAAAAAAAAATACCAGCCCTACAGTACATATCTATATACATCCATTCATTAACACCACTGATAATGGAGACTGCACAGAAACGAGTACCATGCTCCCTCAATTTTGATTTCGTAATTATAGCGGCAATCTCGAAGATTTCTACTGTCCGTTAGCTCGCCGTCTTTCGCTAGTTGACTAGCTTTGATGCTTCTCTCTGGTCAGTCCACCAGACAGGAAGTTCTGCCTTATCCTCTCTAGCGGACCAACCACTGCTGACTGAAGTAAAACGAGTCAGTTGCCATCATGGCTCTTAAGTGCAGCTTGAAGTGTTTTTCGCAGAAAAAAATGTAGTGACGTGTTTTGTTGTTGTTGTTGTTTTTAAATAAATTCAAACGCGTTCAGAAGCAAAGGCGTTCATGAAAGGAGATTGAGCTAAATTGTTCATTTGACCATAGACGATCATAGATAGGAATGAAACAGAAAAAATTTGAGATTTTCATTTTCAAATATTATGGGTTTTTTTTTCTTTCTTGTTTTCACAAAAAATCTTGTTGGGCCTTGAGCTCTCGCTGGCCCCAATCTCTGTGGGATTTGAAGAAGGTTATGATGGATAAAGGTCTGAGATGTCAGAGGGAAAAAACAACTGACAACAGAGGGATAAAAAGTGTGAGAATGGAGGATGACAGCAGATGGGTAGGAAGGTAAAAGAGGACAAGACAGAGGAAGAGAGAGAGAGAGAGAGAGAGAGAGAGAGAGAGAGAGAGAGAGAGAGAGAGAGAGAGAGAGAGAGAGAGAGAGAGAGAGAGAAGGGAGGAAAGAGACTGGCTGTGAAAAAAAAGGTGATAGAAGGAAACGTAGAGGGTCAAAGAGAGAAAGAATAGAAAGTGGGAAATAGCGATGCAGCAGTGGGGAATGTGATAGAGATAGATGAGATGAGAGAGAGGGGGAGAGAATAGAAGTGGACGAATGTCGGAAAAGAAGGAGGATTAAAGACCTAAAGAGAAAGTAGGAACAGGGAGAAAGATGGGCATATCAAAACAGAGGGAGAATCAGAGAGAGAGAGAGAGAGAGAGAGAGAGAGAGAGAGAGAGAGAGAGAGAGAGAGAGAGAGAGAGAGAGAGAGAGAGAGAGAGAGTGAGTGAGAGAGAGCACACGAGAGCGAGAAGCATGTGGGCAGATAAACAGACGGGCTCAAAGTCAAAGAGATGGCGACACAGAAGAAAAGACCGGTGACCAAGCATTGGAGATCAACAAAGAGAGCGAAAGATGGAGAACAAAAAAAGGAGACAACCAAAAATAGAGAAACTGACAGACTGAAGAGTAGAGGAAGGGCAGAAAGAGCGAGTGAATGTGTGTGTGTGTGTGTGTGTGTGTGTGTGTGTGTGTGTGTGTGTGTGTGTGTGTGTGTGTGTGTGTGTGTGTGTGTGTGTGTGTGTGTGTGTGTGTGTGTGTGTGTTGGGTCTAGTGATAAAAATAGTCCGAGATCATTTGACAGGAGATGAGAAAGGAGGTAGATGAAAAAAGCAACAGAATTGGTGCAGATGAACAGAAAGGAAAGTTGAATTTACAGACGAGCGGTGGAGATAAAAGGCAGACAGGAAAACAGCCCCCAGTAGATGAAGATTTCACCTGTGGCGTCGGCTTCGCTGGTGCATGATGCCACCAGTGTGCAATACCAGCACACTCAGACGGTGTGGGGCTGTTATGGATTCCCTCAAACTCTACCTGAAACCATTAACAAATATGTGTTTGATTTTTTGTAATATCTTCATCTTAAGAGACAGTTTTAGAGCAAAGATAGGACAGAGAGAATGAAAGAGAAATGGGGGCATGCATGCAATAAAAGAAGAAATCCCTAACAGACAGACAGAATCACTTGGGTCTAAACAAATGAGAAAGGGTTGAAAGGTGAGGCCCAAAAGCCAGAATCTTGTCTGGCTCACCAGATGTTGACTGCTGTCATAACCGTCCCATCGGTGCTGAGTATTTCAGTGGGTATCTTATTTCCTTTCGTTATCAGTGTTGCCGTTTTCAAAATCACATTTTTTTTATGAGCAACGATGACGACAGGCGCTCGAGCTAGTGAGCAACGTTGTCATTATGGAAAACATTACCAAGTATTTGGATTGCGCAATAAGGCAGGAAAAGGGGAGGCGTGGAGTGGAGGTTTGAAGTGCCGTTGAGCAAGCAGGGAGGCAGGCAGGCAGGAGAGGCGATCCTTGACGCAGTGGAGGCGACAGCAAGGCAGGATAAGGCAAGGTAAACAGTTCAGTCAAGACACAAGGAATAGTCCCTAAATATCAGAGAGAAATGAAGCGTTTCACTGCCAACTGTAGCTGTAGACAACAATGTGGCAATGAGTGGGTGAAGACCCAGGGTAGATATACTGCAGGGGTTGATGAGCTTGATGGAAGACAGGTGTGGATGAGCAGGGGGGAAGACGGGGAAGGAGTGCCACGCCAAACAGGAATACAGGGAAACATTGGGAAAATTGGGTGGCACAGACCCAGTAGCAGTGACATCCCCCCTCCTCCAACAGGTGCCTCTAGGTGACCTGCCGGGCTTGTCAGGGTGCTCCCGGTGGAAGTCACGGCCGAGGGAGGGGTCTAAGATGAGCAGGTGGGATACCCAGCAACGGTCCTCTGGAACGTAGCCTTCCCTGTCGACCAGGTATCGGTAGCCCCGGCCTCGGTAACATACATTGATAATTGGGGGTAGTAGCTTGGGGGGGGGGGTGGAAGGCTGGTGGAGACAGGCTTCAGTTGGGAAATGTGAAAAGTGTGGTGGATTGTCATGGTCCAGGACAACTTGGGTCTAACAACGGAGGGATTGATAAGGCTGTCGATTTCAAATGGGTGAATATAATGGGGGTAAAGTCTCCTAGATTCAGTCCTCAAAGGAATGTCTTTAGAACAAATCCAGACCCTCTGGCCTGGCTGGCAGCTGGGTGCTGGTGACAATTGGCAAAGCGCCAGTTGCGGTCCACTGATCAGAGCAGAGCAGAGTGGGCGTTCCTCCAAATCTTACGGCAGCCCAAGATGGCTCTGGATGGAGGGGATGGTGATTTGAGACTATGGCCGATCTGGAATGGGCAGAGGACGGAGGCTGGCAGGTGGCTGGTGGATGGCTTTTCCCTGGTTGCACACAGTGCAAGCAGACACAAAGGCACAGGTGTCTGTAGTCATCGTAGGCCACCAGAAGAGCCGCTTAAGAAGGTATAAGGTGTGGCTGATCCCCAGGTGACAGGTGAACTGAGAAGTGTACGTCCACTGGAGGACCTGGGAATGGATAGACTGGAATACAAAGAGACAACGAGTAGTGCTGGTGCCTGGGTCTGGTTGGGTTTGCTGAGCCTGTTTTACAAGGGACTGTATCTCCCAAGTAACCGCGGCCACCACACATGATGAGGGAAGGATGGTGTCTGGGTTGTAGGAGCCTCATTGGGGACGTATTGGCAGGGGAGGGTCATCAGTTTTGAGGTTTCTGGAGTCTGGGTGGTAAGTGAGAGTTAAATTGAACTGCCCAAAGAACAGTGCCCACCGGGCTTGACGGGATTTTAGGGGTTTGGCAGCCTGACATAGGACAGGTTTTTATGGTCAGTCCAGACGATAAAAGGATGCTCAGCCATTGTCTCCATTCCTCCAATGCAAGTTTCACTGCAAGCTACTTACAGTTTCCCATGTCGTAATTGCACTCGGCGGGGGACAGCTGGCAGGACAAAAATGCACAAGGATGGAGCTTTTGATCTGACGTTGCCCACTGGGGGAGTAACATCTCTGACCCCAGTGTCCGAGGCATCCACCTCTACAATGTATTTCCTGGAGGGGTCCAGCTGGATGAGGACCGGTGCTGACATGAACCATTTCTTGAGCTCAGAGAAAGCTGCATCCACCTCAAAGGTCCAGGAAAAGGGCAATGTGAATGAGGAAAGCTTGGTGAGAGAGGCGCCAATGTGACTGTAGTTTCAGATGAATCTTCAGTAAAAGTTGGCAAACCCAAGGAACCGTTGAAGCTGTCTGAAGGAAGAAAGTTTGTGCCACTCTGCCACTGCCAGGATCTTTTCTGGGTCCGTCTTAACTTGCCCACACTCAAGAATGTAGCCTAGGAAGGCTACTGAAGTGACATGAAATTCAAAATTTTCTGCCTTAACAAATAATGTATTGTCTAAATGTCTTTGCAGCACCTGCTTTACATGCTGGCTGTGCTCCTCCAAGTTACAGGAAAAAATTAGGATGTCATCAAGATAAACGAACACGGAGCGATTGATAAGGACTCGGAGAACATCCTTTACCATAGCCTGCAAGACGGTGGGGAGTTGGTGAGTCCAAAGGGCATAACCTGGTATTTAAAGTGGCCAAGGGGGGTGTTGAAAGCCATCTTCCATTCATCTCCTTCTCTAATTCAGACCAGATGGTAAGCGTTTCTGTGGTCCAGTTTAGTAAAGAGGGTAGTCCCTTGAAGAGGCTTGAAGGTTGAACTGATCAGAGGTAAAGGATACTTGTTTTTGATAGTAATGTTGTTAAGCCCATGGTAATCAATGCACGGATGAAGGGTCTTGTCTTTGTTTGAGATGAAGAAAAAAACCAGTACCGACAGGAGAAGAAGTTGGTCTGATGATGCAAGGAGTCGCGAAGGTATTTCTCATGGCTTCTCGTTCCGGATGGGACAGGTTGTACAGATGATTGGAAGACATACGTGGTGGGAAGGAGGTCTATGGCACAGTCGTATGGGCAATGAGGTGGCAGGGACAAGGCATGGTGTTTACTGAATGCTTCTCCAAGGTCATGGTACATGGAAGGGACAGATGACAGATCGGGGCTCCACCTCATCACTTTGCTAGCAAACCATTGAATATGGGGATTGGTTTTCCTAAACCAGGGCTGGCCAAGAATCATAAGGGTATGAGAGGAGGGGATTAAATGAAAATTAATGGTTTCAAAATTGTTACCAGAGAGTGGGAGGTGCACCGGTTTGGTGCAACGCGTCACATGGGCAAGGAGTCTCCCATTCAAGGCGTTGGCATCCTGGGGAACAGGAAACTGTTTGACCACAGCCTGGGCTTGTGATACTAAGTTAGAGTCAATAAAATTTTCATCGGACCCAGAGTGTACTGAAGCAAGCAATGGGTGAGATCGGCAATTTGAAAAAAAGTGTAGCCTTTAACTGAAACTGTGACCAGGGAGAAGAGGAAAGGGTATATTGGCTCACTAGGACACCAGCTGTTCCTGATGAGCCTCCTCTTTTGGCCGAACAGGGCAGGAAGCTAGAAAATGGCCAGCCTGGCCACAGTAGATGCAGACTCCAGCTTTTACCTTCCAGAGACATTCAGCAGGAGAGGGACGGGTCTGACCCAACTGCATAGGCTCCTCTCCTGGGGAGACTGGAATTACGGAGCGGAGCGATACATGAGTTGCTGGGGTGAGATCAGGGCTCGCTCTCGCGAGAAGTGGAATGGTGGGGTGAAGAGATAAAGAAGATGGCTGACAGCTGGCTCACTCATGGTGACGTTCCTGCAAATAATTGTCTAATTTAATTGACAGTGAAATTAACTCCTCTAGGCTGGCAGACTCATCCCTGGCAGCTAACTAATCTTTAATCGAGTCACTATGTCCATTCAGGAAAACTCCCTGGAGCGATTCATCATTCCAACCAGACTCTGCTGCTTAAGTCCTGAACTTGACTGAATACTCTGCTACACTATGGGGGCCCTGACAAAGTGACAAGAGTTGCTTACTTGTGTCTCTGCCCCGGACAGAATGCTCAACAACCTTCTTCATTTGTGTAACAAAGTTGGCATACGAGGAACTTACGGAGGATGTGCTTTCCCAGACTGCTGACCCCCAACATCTAGCTGCCCCCATAAGCAACCCCATAACTTAAGCGATCTTGGACCTATCTGTGGTGTATGTTTGTAGCTGTTTCTCAAAAACAAGGGAGCACTGGATTAAAAAGAACCTGCATGTCCCAAGATCTACACTGTAACGTTCTGGTGCTGGAATGTGAGGCTGTTTGGGCAGGTAATCCAGAGAGGCGGGTGGTTAAGAGGGGACAGGGATGCCGGAAGTGTGTCCGGGTAGTGTAGCGGTCTATTCCGTTGCCTACCAACATGGGGATTGCCTTTTCAAATCCCCATGTTACCTCCGGCTTGGTCGGCCATCCCTACAGACACAATTGGCTGTGTCTGCGGGTGTGGAGCCGGATGTGGGTATGTGTTCTGGTCGATGCACTAGCGCCTCCTCTGGTCAATCGGGGTGCCTATTCAGGGGGAAGGGGGAACTGGGGGGAATAGCATGATCCTCCCATGCGCTATGTCCCCCTGGCGAAACTCCTTCTTGTCAGGTGAAAAGAAGCGGCTGGTGATTCCACATGTATCTGAGGAGGATGCATGTGGTAGTCTGCAGCCCTACCCGGCTTGGCAGAGCGGGTGGAGCAGCAACCGGAACGGCTCAGAAGAGTGGGGTAACTGGCCAAGTACAACTGGGGAGAAAAAGGGAGAAAATCCAACAAAAAAAAAACAAGACGCCGGAGGTAGCCTGGTTCTCAACCTGGGACACACTGGTGGAGAGGCTCCTTAATGTGTCTGCCACTTCGCAGAGAACTCGATCGTGCTGATTCACAAGGGTTCCCTGTGAGGCCAGGGCTTTGTGGAACCCTTCTGTGGCTTGGCAGAGATAGTCTGAACCTGCTGGGCCCATGGTGGCCAGATCATTCTGTCGTGATCTACAGAGTGGAACCAAACTGAAGGTAAAAGAATGAGATGGGTTTTTATTAAAGCAAGCGTAAGTGTGGAGTGGGGGGTTTGGAGGACTGTCGGGCAAGCAGGGAGGCAGGCAGGCAGGAGAGAGGTGATCCTGGGTGCAAAAGAGGAGACAGCGGATAGCAAGGCAGGATAAGGCAAGGTAAAAACTTTAGTCAAGACAAGAGGGATAGTCTAAATAATCAGACAGGCCTGAAGCATTTCACTACCAACTGTAGCTGGGACAATAATCTGGGGATGAGTGGGTGAAAAGCCAGGTTAGATATCCTACAGGGGTTGATGAGTTTGAAAGAAAACAGTTGTGAATGAGCAGGGGAGAAGACAGGGAGGGAGTGCCATGCCCAAGCCAAGCAGGAATACAGGGAGATATAGGGAAAACTGATTGGCACAGACCCAGAAGCCATGACATGCCGTGTATAATCAATGCTTTACCTCTCGGACATCGATTATCAAATTATATCTTTTTTATCTGCAAAACTGTTATCGCATAACCATCATTTATTGTGGATGTTGTTTTTTTTTATTTCCTGTGGTAATATACTCCAACATATTCTGTTGTTTTCCATAATCTGAACTAGTGGGAGCATATAGATGTTAAACAGAAGAGGTCCCAGAATGGAGCCTTGCGGAACTCCACAGGTAATTTTTGTCCACTCAGATTTGTAATTTTAAAACCTATAGTGATTTGTCCAAAGCAGTCCCTATCCTTTAAGTAGGATTCAAACCAGTGTCATGCTGTGCCATGAAGTCCCACCCTGTTTCCAGTCGGTCTGGTAATATATTGTGGTTGACTGTGTCAGGTGCTGCACTGAGATCTAATAATATCAGGACTAAGATTCTGCCACAGTCTGTGTTCAAGCGGCTGTCATTAAAGACCTCCACAAGAGCAGTCTCAGTGCTGTGGTGTTGTTGAAATCCTCATTGGAAGACACCAAAACAGTTGTTTAGTGCCCAAAAAAAATTCAGCTGCTGGAAAACGCCTTTTTCAATGATTTTACTTAGAAATGGGAGGTTTGATATGGGCCTATAATTGCTCATTAGTAAAGTGTCTAGATTATTCTTTTTTAAGAGTGGCTTGATGACAGCAGTTTTCAGGGCCTGTGGGAAGAAACCTGAGGGAAGAGACGTGTTGACAATTTGTAGACGATCTGACGCCATGCAATTAGAAATATTTTTGGAAAAGCATGTTGGCAGAATATCAAGGCAGCAGGAGGATTTTAGATCAAGTTTTTATGGTTAATGGGCTCTAACTGTGTCATGCTATTTGAATTGAAGCCTACTCGAGCCGTTTCTGGAGCAAAATATTTTGTTGTCTTCCTGTTTATAATCCTGCCCCTCTCTATGACAGACAACCTCTCATTCCAACTTTGAATTCAACTAGTTTGGAAAAGGAATAAATGGCTGGGCAAAAAATGACCTGTCCCAACGTGGCGAAAAGATGTCTTGCACAAACTAGTTGAACCATGCAGAAACCATAAAGATAATGTGAAATTAAAATGGACTTTATTACCTTGTTAGCTCATTTCACCAGTCATATTATATGCACCTATTCTATCAACTTGTCAAAAAAAAAATCCAATAAAATTAAAATTTTTAGCTATTTTACACAAAAATTTAATCACCTTAACTTCCTCTAAAACAGCCAAGTTTTTGTGATTGCATCACCAAGTTCCGAGTAGGTGGATGAGCAACATTCAACCCAATAACATCATATGTTTTGGATGATCCAATCAAATCCTGCAGGATCAAATCACATCCCATCTTGTGTTTTGTCCTGCCTTTATAGCCTGCTTTTTTTCCAAAATACGCGACACTACATTAGCAAGGTATGCTCTGAATACCATTTCACATTGTCTTTAAGAAAGGTGGTGGCACATTTGGAGTTGCCTTATAAGCTGCATGACAAACCAAGCTTTTAGAAGAAACAGAAGCTACAAAATCAACAGATAAAACCAGGTTCAACCACAACTTTTTTATTCGGTAGAAGGCATTGGTGTTCCATATCAAATGGATCTCTGTGATTTGCTCTGGTAAAACACCAGCGCATTCATTAATATCACCATAGTGTCAGTGAGGCAACCAAAAACCACTGCCATCAGGATATGCCAACAAAACACTTCATCAATACCTGCTTCAGGAGCACCAGGTTTGCCGAGGACAAAAAACCCCCCCCCACAATTTTCCTGCTGGGGAATCAATACCAAACAAAGCAAATCAACACTGAGATTTGGTTTGTCAGAAGAGGAATTTTTTTCTTCATATTGACATGAAAAATGAACAGGAAGAAGTTCTCATCCTGGAGAATTTGTTAAATCTATTGAGCAGTTACAGAGGGGCGATTAAACAAGCACAGATTTTCTTCAACCCCATGGGGCCTCCACAGCAGTGATGTAACATCTCTTTTGTGCGCGAAAAGAGGATTGCCGAAGATATGTGTGTAAATTGGCAGCTAGAGTGTAAAGATTATCAGCAGGCTTTTCCACTGAGAGCCAACAAGTGTTACCTTTCAATGATTCGATACCGTTCCGCAGACAAACAGACGTGATTTGTCCAAAGTTAATTTTCCCTGAGAGCTACAAAGTGTACAAACCTGAAGTGTTTGGCCGCCCTTTCCTGACTGACAGACTGACTGACTGACCTCTCTGCTCTGGACTGACATACTGTTGATAGTGTCTCAAGAAGAAAAAAAAAAGGTTTGAAGGAAGCAATTTAGAAATGGAAATATGTGAGAAAAGGGGGCAGAGAAGTGAGAGACACAGAAAGTCAAAAAGATAGGCTAGGAGAGAGACACATAGAGGACAAAATAACAAGAGAGTGAAAAAAAGGCAGAGAAATACAGAGGAGATCCGGAGAGAGAAGATGGGGAGGTAAACAGAGGGAAAACAGGGTGGGTGAGAGAAAGAGATAGACAGTGTGGTGGCAACAGGTAGACAGAGACAGAAAGATAAAGACAGCAGGAGTGAATAGACAATTGGAGGGGTAAGACAGGAAGAAAAACAGACAGAAAGACACAGAGACGCAACATTAATGACAATAACAATAAATTTACTTATAACACAATTTTAATTAAGGATAAAATTCAAAGTGCTAAAAACAGAAGCAGCACACAAAGAGAGATGGAGAAAGTCAGAGAAAAAAAGTGATGCTGATAAAGAGGAAGACAAACAGAAAGACTGGCAGAGAGAGCACGGGAGCGAGAGAGAGAAAGAGAGCGAGAGAGAGAGACTGAACGTGAATGGGGTGTTCACCTGGCTAGCCTTGAGGAAACACTGATACCACTGCTGGAGGAAACGAGAGACTGAAAGAGATAGGGGGGAAGAAGGGAGGAGAGGAGGGTGAGTAGAGGAGTAACGGTCGTCTCCATGGTGAAGCAGCGGTCGTCATGGTTACCCATGGAGCCCGGGTCAGCGGCTCAGGGAATGTGCGTGTTGTTTGCACACACACCCCACACACACACACACACAACTGAGGGAGAGAGAATAATGATCAGTATGCTTTTGTGTGTGTGCGCGTGTGTGTGCACGAGATGAGAGATGTAGCCTGTCTCCACACCGAGGGTTGTGTACGTCTACGTCTCAGGGGGTGAGAAAAGAGTGTGTGTCTGTCTGTATGTACAAAAACGACTGAGCGTATTTGAGAAGGAAAGATTACATTTTTTAACTTACTCGTAGGACACGAATGTCCTCTCAAGGTGTGTGTGTGTGTGTGGGTGGGGGGGCTGGGTAAAATGGGTTCATGACATCTGTACGTGTGTGTGTGTGTGTATGTGTGTGACAAGACAACTTTGAGTCAACAGGCCACCATCCAGGCGCCTGAATAGTGTGTGTGTGAGCTTGTGTGGATGTGCGTGTCTGTCTGTGTGCATTTGTGTTTGTGTTTCCCAGTGAGGAGTGCAAGAGTTAAGCAGCATTTACTGTTGCCTTGCCATTCGTGTAAAACATTAAAATCTTAAAGGAATTGGCAGTTTGGTACATGAGACACTCAAATATACACACAGACCCACACACGCTCACACAGATCTGCCTCCTACTTCACCAAACAGACACGCTCACCCGAGCACAAAATCAGAAGTTCAAGCAAGAAATTCACTCACTGTTTTTCCAAGCATCTTTCCACTACATTTAGGTATCAGACTGGATTTGCACGGTTACCGCGACACGCAGGCATGCCACATACACGCTACAAACATGCCACGTCGACCTAATGTGATATAATTTCGGCGTGTGTGCACTTGTGCTACGTAGGTGCCTAAAAGATCTACCACTGTACCATCAGTAAAGGGAGAATACTAGAGACAAGGATAGCGAGAAAGATAAATGGAGCAAGAGACCATCTTACACACAAACCGTTAACAGTTCAAACCTGTGGCTCATAGATGGGACTGTTAAGCCACCAATAGCAAAAGAAGAAAAACAAAACAAAACAAAAAACACATTCATTCTTGAAGGACAAAAGTGGAAACCATTGGATTTGATAGACAACCATAAACACAGCAGGTTTATATGTTTGTATATATCCTAATCAGAATCATCTTTATTTGGCCATGTACGTATGTACACATAAATAGAATAACAACATGACAATCTATATAGAGACATTTAAACACACACACACACACACACACACACACACACACACACATATATATATATATATATATATATATATATATATATATAAAGAATATTAAGATATATATTATATCTTAATATTCCGTTCATTTGTCGAGCACTCTTACCAACACCAATGATGGTTTCCAGAAAAAAAAATCTATACCCATATGACGTATAGGGCTACTAATAGTCATTGATTTAGAGGTGTAGTGACATGCCGCTCCTTAAGGGGCGCACTATGCAACTCGCTAGGGTAGAGACTGCTAAACGCGGTCGTTATTTTTTCCTCCTCTTTTCTTTTTGTGAACATCCTGGAAATTGCGCTCTTGAACCGACGACTGAATGTTATTATACATAGCCTCAGAAAGTTAGAGTATTGACATTTTTTGATTCTGAAAAGTGTTATGTATTATCAGAATCTCAACTGTGAGCTTACGAAGACGAAGGTCTGTCGAGTTTTAAGTATTTGGAACTCCGGTGAGTAAAGCAGGTTTTTGTGCTAGCTTATTGCTAACCACTGAAGGGGAAAGATAACGCCGGCTGATATAGCTGTTAAGATACTCGTCATAAAACCAGTCGGGGTTATAAGAATGTCTAATGTTTGAATAGCCCGTACTTTGGTACGTATTGTATCATTGTGTCATGTTGAATGTTTTAGGAGATAGTTCACGCCAATAGTTAGCTAGTGCTAAGCGCTAGCTTAGTCAGTGAAGCATTGGGGAATTGTGTAGCATTAAAGATGCGTGGCACGTATCCTGTTGACGTTAAAGCCATTCGGTTTAAGTGGTTAGCGCACTTAAATGGTTTGTATTGAGGCTACACTGTGATTGCACTGATTTTGTGTAAAAGAATTATATATATATCGTGATTAAGTAATGATATTGCAATTCATATACATGTTAATGGGAAGCATATTGTAAGATGTTCTGAATGAAAAGAAATTAATGAGATCTCATGTTAGAAACAGATATAGAATGAAATACTTACTATTCCGCACTATTTGTGTAGATTGGTTTTTTTTAACTACCAGATAGAATTTGGAAGATTGTGATGGCGAGCCCAGCCCAGTGAGACTATGGACAATCATATAGAAGCGGTGGCCTACCGTAGGATCTGTCCTAAGAAACGTCTGACAAGCCTGAACCATTCATCCAGACACCAGATAAGAACTCATACACACTAGCTTATTTCCTCTACCAGGGTAGAAATAGTCATCATTGAAGTATATTCAATACACTCACGGATCAGGAACTGAACTCTTGGACCAACAGATACACTCAAGGCCAAGGAACTGAATTTTTCTTTCATTTCAAACTGCCAACACTCATTGAGGGTTGTGATTTGAACGAGGTTTTCTTTGGTTTATTATTTTATTTACTTTAAAGAGCTCTATTTTGTTTTATTTCAATTCTTTTATGTAAAAGTCAGCATTGTGTATATTTTGCTGTTGTGAGGCAATAAAATTGTCAACTGTTCAACTACACATCAACTTCTCTCGTGAGTTAGTCAAGGCAAACCCCTCACAAAAACCTAGTTAGATGTTAGCACCTTTACTGCTACCCCTAGTTTGCACTGGAGGCGCTACATATGTATATATATTAATATATATATATATAAAATCTTCTTCCTCTTTCGGCTTGTTCCCCGTTTCTCAGGGGTCACCACAGCGGATTTTACAGTTTTCATCGGTACCTTTTGAGGGCACAGCACCAATAGTGGCCGTTGTTAACCCAGGCTTTGACCGATCCGGTATGGAGCCTCGACCGATCCGATATGGTCCTGTCAATCCGCATACTGATCTGGCAAAATTTTACATTGGATACCCTTCCTGACACTACCTCTAACCTTATGGACGGGGGCACAGGTAAAGCGCTGGATGCCATCCCAGTATTCATGGACTTGCACCCATGCCTGTCGGTTAAAATGAATAAAATATTGTGTTTAAAAACCATGTTGGCATCAGGATAAATGTACAAAGTATCCCAGGGCAAGACATTGAACAAGAGACACTGAAAAAGAGAATTGCTTTGTGGGGCTCAGTAGAAAATCACATCATCATTATCATGTAGTATCTGAGTCCTAGTCAACAGGGAAACCAAACCACTTTTTTTTTCTATTCTTATGCCCGGATTGGCACCATGTGTCCAAATCTTCTCTTTAGCCCTGGCAAATCAGCCAGAATGGCTTTTACTCTAATTACTCTTAACTTATTTTCATCTCATTTTTACATTGTCTCCTTAACGAGCTTGTTTAAAAGGGAGACACCACTTAAGTTCAGAACTCAGATTTCTCCTCGTTTCTATCATGTGCGAAGTAAACATGGTGGTATTGCTGTTTGCAAGTTAATATAACCACTGAGCCCTGCAGCGACAGCTGAGAAATTTTCCCGTCCAAACTACTTGATTTATGATTGCACTGTAAGAATCCACATACACGAATCAATATTGCCTTGCTAAAACCTCCTCAGAGAGCCTGTTGTTTAGAAAATCTTCAAAAAGATGTTTTTAAAGGAACGAGGGTGCATTAGCATCACAACATGCATTATTAATACTGAAAATCTGTCAGCCTCTTTGCTAGATCCAAGGCAATTCAAGTTATTCAATACGTAATGTTAGCAGTCAGTAACAGAGATGAATAAGTATGGCTTCTGTACGGTGAAAAACAGAGTTTGATTCCCTGTAATACTCTCATTGCGTGGATATTCCATCCATCCATTATCCAAACCGCTTATCCTGCTCTCAGGGTCAGTCATTGGGCATTAGCCGGGGAGACACCCTGGACAGGCCATCACAGGGCTCACACACACACACACACACACACACACACACACACCTCGGGACAATTTAGTAAGGCCGATTCACCTGACCTGCATGTCTTTGGACTGTGGGAGGAAACCGGAGTACCAGTAGGAAATCCATGCAGACACGGGGAAAACATGCAAACTCCACACAGAGGACGACCTGGGATGACCCCCAATGCTTGACTACCCTGAGGCTCGAACCCAGGAACTTCTTGATGTGAGGCGACCACGCTAACCACTACACTACCGTGCCACTCGGGTGACTATTGACACCTACAATTCAAAACATAGTGTGCGCATTCCTTTTCTATGCATAAATGTTCGTCTGACCCACACCTGCCAGTATTAGCTTGATTTACAAGCGCTTATCGACCTTTGTGGCCTCTGTATAGTTCAACGGCCCAGTTTTAAATAAGGCATGTCATTCCTCCACCAGAAAATGAGGGTTGTGGCATTTAAGATGTGAATTGTTATTTTAATTATCACAACATTTGACCTTTAACCTTTATTCATTAGTTACTACTTGATACTCATTACTTCAGAATATTGTTTTGTAAAGTGGGCAGCTTTGTACCTTCGCCATAACCACTGCTGCCTCGCTGAACCAGATTTTGTTATATTTCCTTTTTGTACCTTATATGTATTTCATTATACATTTGCTATGTTTAAGGACATCTATCTGATTGACCCACAAAGACAAACATCTTGTATTTGAAAACTAAAAAACTGATTCTAATTTTATCATAACCAGCAAAACAAAGTAAAACCGAAGTCCCCTGACCTTGACCCCGGCCGACACGCGACTGCCTTGTCCGACAATTGACCTCTGACCTCTGGTGACATCCTTCACCATTCGCCTCAGACCATGACAGGCCTTTGAAATGACCTGAATGGACCTCCCACTTCTACTTCATTGTCGAGGCCCTTTCTCCCCATTCAATCAAGACTTGAGCTTTCAATGGTACATCGGGCCCCATCTATGAATACGCCAAGCCACAGAGCCTGATGGACACTGAAAAGCGTTTAATACATCAACAGAGACATCAGCGTTTTCTCTGAAAATGTCACAGCTGTGGTGTGGCGCAACTTGTCATTTTCTCTACAAAAGTTCAGATCAGATCTTATGGAATCTGTTGTCACTTGTGTCACCAAGATGGATCCCCCGGGGTGGGAGGTTGTACACAGAGGGCCACCCTATTTTCACCGACAGAATCTGAAAAGTGTTGAACAGAGCATGGACATCAATATTCTTTTAAATAAAGGGAAAATCTCTAATATGGGCTTGGTGTCACTTGAGGCGCCAAGTCTACGTACTCTTGCATCTAATGGGACTACGTTTCAGTGAAAGGTATTGGAAAAGGGTTAAAAACAATATCATTAAAATTCTTCACGTGTCTCTGTGGTGCCAGTATGGCTCCCATGACTGATTTGTTTGAGGTTATCAGGCAACTTCACTTGTCACCACGGATGGAAACCGAACCTTATTAAATGCATCAACAAAGACATTAGCATTCCTTTTAAAAATCACTGAATCTCGTGTCACTTGTGGTGCCAATTTGCCCCCACCGCTAGCTTTGTCTTTGTTTTATAGGGGCCTTATCAACTCTCTTCAACTACACAACTGACATTAGAAAGGCATTACATCACATAACTCCAATCTTTTTAGACATTACTTACACTCTATTTTTTTTCTCATTAAGGATCGAGTTCACATTTATAGGATGCTTCTCGTGGCACAAAGACCACAACTTTGTTAGTTTTGGTTTTATTTTAAGTTGCTAGGAGTAGTTTGGAATTTCTGTTGACTTATTTCGCATAAGCATCACCTCTCAACACCAACGATGAATCCTGTGGTAGCTCGTGCATTTGTTTCTAAGAGTTATGTTTCGGGGTTAAAGTTAAACACCCGTAACAACTTACAGGTGTAGTGTTTCGGAAAAACGTGTTGACAATACATACAATAGCCGTGTTTCCGTCAACGCATTTTTAAGTATCGCATTAGAACAGGTTTACGGAAACAGCAAAATTCGAAAAAACTTCCTCAGTTTTGCAAAAGGGTTTTTACACTCGCTTGAGGTGGTTTTTGCCTCTTTTTTCCGAAGAGTTAATGTACAAAATGGGAGATGGAAACACCTTTGCCGAATAAATTCTGACGAAGCGAACACTTTACTCACGTGACTGATCAGCTGTTTCCGCTGTCGGCGTCTTCCTGGATATTCCCATAACGCGCGAAAACACGGCTGGTAGCTGAATGAAACAATAATAGCTGACATGAAAGAACAATTGCAACTTGCCCAGTTGAAATATATTCCCGAACACCTATCTCAATTTTCTCCCGTAGATGGCCAAGGCGACTGGTTTTGTTTCCGGTTCGCAACCGCTGCTGCTTCTACTCCTTTTAATACTGCCATGCTTAACGTAGCCGTGTTCCCTTATTTATGTGTGCCAAATGTGCGTGCGCAGATTGTGAGGCAAAGGGGGGCCACGAGTCTAGTGTTTGTAAACATTACTATGTTCATGCCGAAGAGATCGTCACGGAGAAATTTATCTAACGAAACGAAATGCCTCACAGTTGTTGCGCTGTCGGTTGTACAAATCGTAAAGATGGTAAAAACAAGCATCTGCATTTTTTTTTATCACATGTCTAAAGGGAAAACTCCAACCGAAAAATGAAGACAGGCGTGGATTCATGCGATCCGTCGGGAGAACTGGGAGACGTGGTCAGAAGAGCAAATATCAAACGCGAAGATTTGCAGAGAACATTTCATACCTGGTATGTATCCGTTTCTTACACAAATAAGTGTTGTGATTTAACATACGTAAGTAACAGCTCTAAATGTGATACTGTAGAGCAACTGCCAAACCAAAGTCTGAGTTGTTAATGCCTACTCTTCCTCAAGTTCGACATAGAGTCCTTAAACTTTCTTGTGTCATGATGTTTGAGGTCATAATTTGACAACAGCCTCGGTCTCATAACCGTACAAACAATTCAACTTTTGTTGAATACAAACAATTCAACCGTACAATTAAACTACGAGGGCTTACCTTTGATTTGATGGAGCAAAACTTGTTTTCCTTCGATAACAGACGGTAAAAGCAGTCTTGGACATGTCCACCAACAAAGTAATTGTATGCTTCTAAAGACTTGTATGCCTTCATTGATTCTTTGGTAAATATACTTGGTGTGTCTATGAGGTGTTCAGTCACATCCCTCCAGCCCATGTTTGGCATCTTCGCGATATCACTTGTCCACTGAGCTTCAGCAAGCATAAACAGATCGGAAAGTTTTTCTCCAGTAAGTTTTGACACAATGCTTTCTGTCTTCCTTGCTTAGACCTCCAACATATTCTGAGATTTGCGTTATCTCAAATTTCTAACTTTTCTCCATTTAATTTTGAGTTTTACACGCGTTCATCTGAGTTTCATAGGTACGCACGTTGTTTCTCCGCCATGTTTTGCCACACGTTCTGCGCGCGCATCTTGTTTACAACGCAGCTTTTACGTCACGCGATAAGGAGTCTATATACCCTCAACTACGCTTTGTGTAGCCTAGCGTATTTGTTCCAAACCAGTTGATGGAAACGCACCTTATTTGCATTTTTTTTCAACATTTTGAAAGTTCGTCTAAATTCGATTGACAATTAGATGGAAACACGGCTAAGTGATGAAGTAATGCATATCTAATTGTGGTTGTGTGCCGTGCATCGTTTTGTCATATTTCGCAGGGAATCGGACCCCGAGGCAAGCATTTTGAATCCTTTTAAGGCAACTAATCATCTCGCTGATGGTCTCATTTGCTTATGTCTTTCACATAGAGGCATCAAAACTAAATTGAGATTAATAAATAATCAGTGAACATTTCCTCGTAGCAGCTTTAATGCATCTTTTCGCACTGGGCAGCATAGTCACCAGCTCAGTATGAATCTGATGTTACTTGGTAACTTGGCATTTGATTCAAACTTTCAACTTAACACCTGCTTTATTTGTCGATGTGTCATAAAAACTGCAGCATGATATTTTCAGTGAAATCGTTTTCCATCGCCAAATCCTACCTTAGAATACCAAGAATAATACATTTTATGGTAGAAAAAAAAATCTCAGCTTGGGGTTTCCATTCTCTGATTGTTTTGTTCCCGGGCTGCCTGCTGTGTACATGGTAAACAACATTCCTTTCTATTTTCTGCCCCGGGAGGAGGGCATGAACCATTAGCATCCAGAAGTCACCCCATTCCCCCACTGTCTGTTGGCCTGAGCATGGCTGCCTGGCAGGCAGGCAGGCAGGCTGGCCGGCTGTTACACTTTGGTGGACAGAGATGGCAAAGAGTGGGCACCAAAAGAGCATCCGAGAGCCAAAAAAATAACGAAATTGATACAATGGCTGTGTCCTGGTGATGTACATTTAATTGAGTCTCTTTTTTGTACAATGGCATCCTGTTACTCACAATGCCATCAAGGCATGAGATCTTCATAGGCTAAAGCTTTGTTTGGTCTTCAAAGAGTTGTAGAGGTTCCTTGAAGATGCACTGCTCTAAGAAAACACTTTGAAACTGTGCAATGCGCCAAAGACTCATCATTAGTACGAGAACTTAAGAAAAAAAAAAGATAAAATAAAACAAACAAACTGCTTTTCATGACAAGGACAATGTTTTCTTCCACCTTTTTTGTCACACACTATTGCATCGACACAACAATGAATAAAGAAAATGTTTTTTTTAATATATTGTAGTGGTATGGACTGATTTAAAACAGAATCCGGCATGTGAGGTAGAATGGATGAATAGGATTTAAACAGGCTAAGAAAGAGTTTTGGCTGTCTAATCAGCAAGACGTCAGATTCTGTGGGGTTTGTCTCTGTTTAGAGAACCATGAAAAGATCAGGTCTGAGCTGCAAAGAGAAAAGAGCGAAACCTATCAGCAAAAGAAAAAAAAAGAAAATCTGATTGCTGATTGGCTGAGTGTATAAATCCAGCCTATCACCATCTCAACCTTATCTCTACATGCGTCTGACTGGAAATCACTCACATTTATATTCATGGCATTATGCTTGTGCTCTTTTGTCGAGTGAAACACAAAAATGAGCTTAAATTCCTAGATAGCCTACGTTATAAACAAGTCAAAGGCTACGTCCGCTCCCAACAGACACACTTGACTCTACGTGACCCCAATCCCCCATCCACTCCCCAGTACCACTGTCACTGGGTTTGGCTGGGCTGTGCTATGGGTATTTTGGCGCAGGCCTTTCTGTGGAAGTTAACAAGTCCTGGGTACAAACACAGATCACTTTCCTCCATGACATCCCCATGGTGACATGCCCAGCATTCCAAAAGCCAGCTGGCGTACAAACGCAGGTTACTTAGCAACGCCTGAGGAGCAGGACCATGGAGCGAACATGGATGTTGCTGGAAACTGTGAAGGCCAAAATGTGGGTGTGTTCATTGATTAGCCACTCAAAGTGCCAGAGCACTTTCTGGCACCGAAATGGGCTGTTTGTGATTACAGAGTGCTCTCTGAATTGTTGTTGAGAGCACAGTCGGGACACTTTGGGCTAAATGGTGAGAGTAGTGAGGTATTTCTAAAGGGGCTAAACTGTCCAAAAAGCTGGCTGCCACTCCACTGTGGTGAGAAGAAAAAACAAGACAGCCCCTCCCTAGACAACAACTCCCCACAGTGTTTTATTGATATTCTGGTGAGCAGGTTTATTAGTCTGCAGTCTTGCGGTCAGCTTGTAAAGGAAAACAATTAATTCCCACTTTTAACCTTCCCTCATTATCATATCTGTCACATGCATCGGACCGGATCCCTCTGAAACACCTCTACTTCTGCTGTACCCCCCCACCTCTCTCTCTTTCAAATGAGCATTAAATTTCAACCAGGGAAATCCACTTGGATCAAGAAGACATTTGTTAATCTGCTTTTAAAAGGGTGTTATTTCAAGTGTTATATCTTTCCATTATTATTATTATTATTACAACTATTATCATTATTAGTTGTAGTACTGGAAGTATCCATTTCAGTCATGATAGTAGTTAATGTAGTAGTCCATAGAGTTAGTGGTTGTGTCAGGGAGGACATCTGGTGTAAAACTTTGCCAAACCATTATGCGGATTGACAAGACCATACCGGATTGGATTGGATCAAGGCTCCATGCCAGATTGGTCGAGGCCTGGGTTAACCACCATTGTTGCTGTGCCCTCACAGGGTACCGATGGAAACTGTACAATCTGCTGTGGCGACCCCTGAGAAATAGGGAACAAGCTGAAAGAAGAAGAGTATTTAATGTAGTAGTAGTAGCAGCAGTGTTAGAAACAATGGCTTGTTATATTGATACATAATCACATCTAAAATAACCATTACATTTATTGTTAATTTTGCACCATTTGGAATCAGGTTAGCTGTTGCCAAAGGCACTTAACTGTGTAAAGTTGCAGTTACTAGTCTATGTCCAAAGGTGAAAAGGTACTAGAAGCCACCATTAATGTAACCCTCATCTACTCTGTGCTGTATCACAGGACTGTTTAAAAGGCTTGTCCTCGGAGTTGGTGGGTCTTCTAAAATGGCCCCACCCTGAGTATATCTGTTCCCACTGTGTTTCAAAACATTTATCTTGCCATTAAACACAGCGTGAGCAGATGTACATGGTGTGCAGACTTTGCCCTTTTTTCATTTTGATACTCTGTCTGTCCTGCACCTGATTATTAGATTGGATGTGCATGTTGTAAGTTTTGTAAGCACCTCTGCAAAAGGCCATCGTTCGTGTCTATGCTGGCAAGGTAAACGATGCCAGAGACATTGAGACGGTCTATGGGAAACCATAACCAACTATTGTCATGTAGCTGTTGTCCTGGAATAACCACGCAACAGCAGCATGGGTTGGTGCTGATGATAAAATGAGCTTCCATGTTTTTCTAAGGTTTTCTTCCCAACAACTGCAACTGTATTTGCAGATACGGGGCTTCCGTCATACAACAGTGATCGGCACGGCGGACAAAGCCCAGACTCCCAAATGGGTGGCGAGGCAGGACAGGGAAGCGGGCCAGACGGGCACTTTGGAGCTGGGCCCTGCAAGTCACTGCATGCTACTGACTGTGCAGGGGTACTTAACATTGTTTATTCCACACGAGATCAAAAGGCTTCTGTGTGTCTCTACCCAGTGTGAGGGGGGAAAAAACACTTCAGGTAAAAAGTTGAAGTTTTTGGCATTGTGTTTGCTTAGAGTACCACGCTTTTCAGTAAATTGTTTTAAAATCCTTCTCTAACCCTTTCAAAATGTTAGCATTTTTAGAGCTAGTTTTCTGTTTATAGGAATGTGTAACTTCTACGGATAACATTTCTTAACTCTGAAAAATGCCGACCAATATCCTTTGTAGGAAATGCATACCACACAATGATCGACGGACAGACCAAAAGACAGATAGACAGATCTTGACTGATAGACTGACCAATTTATTGGTCAATCTACTGAACCCGGCTTATATTTAGGACACAAGTCCTTGTATTGGTGGGTGCTTAGGTCTCTTCAATAGCTTGTTGGTCTTCTCAGTAACTTTGCCGTTATGACTCAGCAAACTTCCCCAAGGTAGATTAAATCCCCACTAAATGCAGGAGCGGGAGAGTAATTGACCTGCCCATTCCTATACATGCTTAATTTGCTTATCGAGTCCGCCGAGAACACGGCAAATAAAAGGGAACAGCTTGACAAATAATATAAAACCACTGCTAGCAAACAGCATCTGTCTCAAAGTTTGTGTCCTGTCTCGCTGCAATCTGTTCTTCAGCCGCTCCGTGAAGCAACACAGATGGGGCAAAGCTCGCCTCCATCTTGACTCAATTTTTTCTCCCCATGTTTGTGGTTATTGAAGTGTAGCGCTTCTCTAAGGCCGAACTGTCCCCTGAAACAATCGCTTTGCTTTTCCTCCATCTCTTTCCATCTTCCTCTCTCTCTCTCTCTCTCTCTCACACTATTTTTGTGTCTCTCCCTCTCCCTGTATTTTTGTCTGTCTCTCCCTCTCCCTGTGTTTCTGTCTGTCTCTCCCTCTCCCCGTATTTTTGTCTGTCTCTCCCTCACCCCGTATTTTTGTCTGTCTCTCCCTCACCCCGTATTTTTGTCTGTCTCTCCCTCTCCGTGTATTTTCTGCTGTGTTTTCTGTTTAAAGGGACTTTATTGGCATAACTGTGAACTCAAATCAATAATGCCGGAGCAGTTTACAAAACGTAAGCTTCCTGTCTGCCCTCTTTCTCTCCGTCTCCTCTCTCTCCCTTCAGTTTACCCCCTGCCAGCAACTCTCTCTCGCTCTCTCTCCCTCTCCCTCTCTTTACCCCCTGCCGTCTTGTCTCGAAGACAGCATTGCGTTGCGGCTCCGTGCTCCTAAAAAGCTGAAACTGTCGGCCAGGGGAGCGGTGAAATGGAAAAATTTAATCGCATTAAGAAAAAAACCTTCTCCTTTCATTTGTAAATTCCTGGGACACGCTTTTTTTTTCTCTCCTCTTTTTCCACTTACCTCCTCCTCTCTCTCTCGCTCTCTCTCTCTCACCATACTCTGACACGGCTGCTGGTCTTAGAAACATCCGCCTAGGCCTCTACACACGAGCGCAAGAAAATGTGTGCACGCACGCACGCACGCACGCACGCACACACACACACGCATGCGCACGCACGCACGCACGCACACACACACACACACACACACACACACACACACACACACACACACACACACACACACACACACACACACACCCCAACTCCTTATTTCACTTTATCCCAGGATTTGAGGAACCAGGATGTAGGCCTCTCGGATGCTTGAGTGCACACACACACACACACACACACACACACACACACACACACACACACACAGTCTCCTGCTCCTCTAATTCCATTTATCTTTTTTTTCCCCCTCTTAAACGAGACGGAGATCAAAGAACATTTCAGTGACTCCACCTCCCACCCCTCCTTCCACGAACTTCTTTTTTCTCCATACAGTCACCCTCTCTGTCCCTCCTCTCTCAGCCACTTCGTTCTCCTTCTCTCTTTCTCTCTCTCGCGCTCTGTACAACCCTTTCCTTTAACATCTGCTCACCCGTCTCTTTTCCTCTCTCCCTTCCCCCGTTCCCCCCTCACCTCTCCCTTCTTTCACACTCTTGCCATTTCTGTAATGCCCTCTTTCGATTTTCTGCTTCCTTCCTTCTTCCCTGCCTTCCTTCTTTCCTTCCTTTTTCCCTGCCTTCCTTCCTTTCTACCTAAGGAACGGTGTTCTAGTTTCGTGTCGTGTCCACCTCCACCTCCATTGTCAGTCAGCTCCACAGCCGCTTTTCCTCCCTGACAAGGGCAAACAACCACATTCACACACAAACACACACACACACACACACACATGCACACAATCCTTCAATGGGGACAAGCCACCTGAAGGGTGCTGAGGATTAGCAAAGCGGTTCAAAGAGTGTCAAGAGTGCACTCTTGCACTGCTGCCTCACAGCAAGAAGGTCCTGGGTTCGATTCCCGCCTGCGGCGGTGTTGGCACTGGGGGAGTTTGCATGTTCTCCCCACGCTCACATGAGTTTCCTCCAACATAAAAAAGAACCCCAGTAAGAGCATGCAGAACACTCTCCTGCCCTGTTCCTGACCATGACAGGGATGTCCACCTAGAACTGGTCCAAATAGAACTGGTCCCCGGGCACCGAAGGAAAGGGCTGCCCGCTGCTCCTGGCTGCCCCTGGAGGAAGGACAGCAGGATGGGAAAATGCAGAAGGAACATTTCTTCAGCCACCACTCCCTGCATGTGTGTGTGTGTGTGTGTGTGTGTGTGTGTGTGTGTGTGTGTGTGTGTGTGTGTGTGTGTGTGTGTGTGTGTGTGTGTTCTAGTGTGTAGCTGTAAGAAGAATAAAGCCTCTCTTCTCTTCTCTTTCTCTCTTTCTATTTCTCTCTCACTGATATTTGTGTGTGCGTCACTTCTTTCATGTGTGTGTTTGAGTGCTTGCAAGAATTCTACATGCACACTGAAGTCTGATGGTATGTTTGTGTTTTCTGTAACTGCAGCCCAGTGACTCCTGTGAGCACAATGTCCAGCCTGCCAACTCCTATCAGCTTTTCACACACACACAGACACACACAGACACACACAGACACACACAGACACACACACACACACACACACACACACACACACACACACACAAAGATACAAAACAGCTTCTAGCAGCTCTTGATACACACACACACACACAAAATCCCATACTTACATAAAGGCAGATCTGCCGCACCACCCATATTGCACCTGTTGAGTTTCATTCTATAAAAAAAAGAGCAACATTAAAAAAATGGAATGTTTCTACAGACCAAATGATTGAAACATATATAAATGATTAAAGTTACAGCCTACTAGGGAATACAATTTTAGCTTGTAACCATTTTAAAAGTGTTATTTGTAATTGTATTTGAATCCTGACCCCTACTGAAAAGTGATGCAAATAATAACAAATAAATGCAAGCAAGATACACCACCCATTTTTCAACGCTCTTGGCAGACGTCATTTGCTGCAAACCCTGCAAAGTTTGCCGAGGACCGACAATGTGAGGGGGAGGCTGTCAGACAGAAACAGAAAGTTTGACTTTGAATGCAGAAATGCGGGCAGCTGAGGTGGCACGAGTCGTGTGCTTTGTTTCAGTCAGTACTATCCAGCAAAGCCTGTTGATATTTACCAGTTGTATTGTGAGTCAGGGCAGTGGAGATATCAAACACAGCACCCATCCAAAAAGCACTGTGAAGAATAGAATCATGAAGGTATATAATCATAACACTCTTTATTGACATATACTGGTGTTTAAGCTGGCAGCACCAAACTCCTTCCTACGTGTATTTTATTGGTATTGGAACTTCATTCTGGGGTGGCACGGTGGCGCAGTGGTTAGCGCAGTTGCCTCACATCAAGAAGATCCTGGGATCAAGCCCCGGGGTAGTCCAACCTTGGAGGTTGTTCTCTGTGTGGAGTTTGCATGTTCTCCCCGTGTCTGCGTGGGTTTCCGGTTTCCTCCCACAGTCCAAAGACGTGTAGGTCAGGTGAATCGGCCGTACTAAATTGTCCCTAGGTGTGAATGTGTGTGGGCCCTGTGATGGCCTGGTGACCTGTCCAGGGTGTCTCCCCACCTGCCGCCCAATGACTGCTGGGATAGGCTCCAGCATCCCCACGACCCTCACAGCAGGATAAGCGGTTTGGATAATGGATGGATGGATGGATGGATGGATGGAACTTCATTCCCAGCTGGAGTTTGAAGTTTTAATTCAGGTAAAACCGAAGTGAATGCACAGCAGAAACTTCTTTCTACCAACCTTGATGAAGGAATGATTTGTGAATTTTGCAAAACCTTTTTACTTATTGTATTACTTATTCATATTTACTTGTAAAGGATTAAGCCGGTGCTCTCTACTATCTTATCTATTCAGTTTCAGAGACTCAGCAGGTGAAGGATTTTAATGTCATGCTCCAGGACACTCTGATAATGGTGGAGATTCTCTCCCCAACTACTAGTTCTCTTCATGCTGCCCATATATCTCTAAGAGAGGTCTCATTTAAAAAAAAAAGGAGGGGGTGTCCACCATCTCAGAAAATTACGTATGACATGCTTGCATAGATAGCAAAGACCATTAAAGCTTTTAAAGATTGAGGGAATTCGCATAGCCCTCTCCCATCACACACTGGAAGTGATTTAACATACCCATGCATCTGTATCAGCTGTGCAACCGCCAGTTCACCACTAACTCACAAATTGTGAGGCTGCATCTGTAAAAATGCATTTCTGCAAGCAAAACTATTAGAAGACTAAAAACCACAGTGACATTCAACTGCGAGTTGTGCCTTTTTCCCCAGCAGTTATTTTGTGACCCAACGTGTCAGTTTTTCTCTCAATTGATGACAGTCATTCTGACACGGCTGTCATTATTTTCAGTTATTCAGTTTGTTGTGTTGCTCATCATGATTTTTTCTTCTTCTTTGATATTTTGTACTCTGTTAAAATGCTTTATTGAGCGCCCTGTGTTTATGTGCAAATAAACCAGGCGTAAACTTTTTAAATGGGCCACTGCTTGTGTGTCCTCGCTGAACCTGATTCTATCTGCGGCCTGAAAAAAGTTTAGCTACACATTCCAAATGGATACAGTCATTCTAAATAGCACAATAGAGCTGCTTTCAAACTGCAAATCTTTTAGTTCAGACCCGCAACGTCAGCCAAACTGTAATACCGCTAACCGTGGTGTGTGTGTGTGGGGGGGGGGTGGGTGGGTGGGTGTATGACCCTACTCGTTCTCTCTCTGTTATTCTCTCTCTCTCACTGCCTTTTCCTTTTTTGCTTCCTCTTCCCTCTTTCTGCCCCCACCTCTCTCGCTCTCTCTCTCTCTCTCTCTCTCTCTCTCTCTCTCTCTCTCTCTCTCTCTCTCTCTCTCTCTCTCTCTCTCTCTCTCACACACACACACACACACACACACCCCAGGCCCCTCTCTCTCTCTCTCTCTCTCTCTCTCTCTCTCTCTCTCTCTCTCTCTCTCTCTCTCTCTCTCTCTCTCTCTCTCACTCAGCTAGCCTAAGCCTAATGGAGAGGGGATTTTGCTGTAAGGTGACCACTACGGCCATCAGAGGGAGCCATCATGCAACCTGATTATCCTATGTGGTACCACGTTTATTTGGGTGACGTCATCGTGTTCATCATCTTTTCAACCTGGCATGCAATGAAGCTTTTGGTTTCAAAATGCTGCCGATGAAAGTACGTCCCATTCCGGTCTATAAGTTGTCAGTGAAAAGAGGCCAGCTATACAGATCATTTCCTATTTTTGAAGCTATTGCATTTGCTTTTCGCTTATACACTCTTGTGTAGGATGAAATGTGTCATTACTCAATTGCTTTACTTTCTGGACCCTCTCAGATATTCTTAGGTACACAAGTACTCTAGTAGAGACGTTCTGAGATACTCAAGTGAGTTTTTGGTCCCACAATGCCAAAAACAATGCTGGGTAATTTCCTTTGTGTTTTTTTACACTGAGCACCAAACCAAATCCCTTGTCTGTCCAAACTTGTCAAACCATTAAGACTAATATAATTTTAAACGTAAATGAGCAGTAGCAAAAGTACTAAGACAGATTCCTGTGTGTTAATTGCACTTTGGAATGTGATGTTAGGGCTGTTGTCTTTACTAATGTTTCTTGTTTACTTGTACAAATAGTGCCGTCATGAGTTTGACTATACTAAGCATATTTGTATGATCGACAGGATAATGTGCTAATATACAGTTATCATTGTAAAGTGGCATGATTTACACACAATTATTTAAATTACTATTATATCTTCAACAAGTAAAGAAAATGCACAAACTGGGACCAAAGTATCCAAACCAATTCCTATCCTATTGTTTTTCGTGGATATATGGAACACTAGAAGGCATTATTCAGATTACATTTAATAGTGGTTGACTTTTTACTGAACAGACTCTGACATGAACCCTCATGAATATGAACTACTTAATGCCACTGGATGGATGCAATGTCCGCAGCCAGTGGGAAGTGAACCCCCTAACCCTGTTAGTGTTAGCACCATCCTCTTCCTATTAAAGCAGTGGTTTTTAATCTGGTCCTTGGGGCACTACTATACTGCTGGATTTTTATTCTGCCAAGTAGTTGTTTCCAGGTTTAAAAACTCACTAACTGTGTCTGAAATGTTCATGTTACACACAAATACAGCCTCATTTGCCACCTTGCTGAGCTTCCTCTGGGCATCAATGAACGCCTGATGACTGGCGCTTGTAAACAACCAAAGCATCGCTGTTATCAGTGTTACGTTCCAACACTTAACTCACAAGATGAAGTAAAGGAGATGCTGACCTGGAAAATGTTCTCACCAAAATCAAAGCCAGAGTGGAACGGAATTACGACTTGTGGAGAGGCATAATTGGCAGGGAAGGAGTTGGTAACACAAACTCTAATGGCACCTTTCTGTTAACAACATGCTCAGAGCACATCCTAACCATCACCAACACACTCTTCTGCCAGAAGAACAAATTTAAAACAACCTGGGGGCACCCTCATTCTAACATTTGGCACCTCATTGACTACATTATCTCCTGTCACAGAGAAGGACTTAACACCAGAGTGATGAGCAGTGCAGATGACTGCTGGACTGACCACCACCTTATCCGCTCCACCCTGTCCATCCATCTTCACTGGAAAAGAAGGGTGCAGAAAAAGCAGCCCAAAGCTAAACTTCAAATGATTGACTGATACCTCCTCTCATCAACAGTTCCAGGCAATGCTCAATGCATCAAGGCCCAAGAGATATCCAGATGATATTGAAAGCCACTGGGATGTACTCAGGACTGCAATCTCTGGTACCTGTAAAACCACTCTTAGACATAAAATGAAGGACCACCAAGATTAATTTTATGATAATGACCTGGAAATCCAATGGTTAATCAACATCAAGAGGCAAGCCTTTACCATCTGGCAGAATAACATCAACTTCCAAAATAAACGAGCTGCCCATGCAAGAGCAAAGTCAGCCGTCCAAAGCCGGGTCAGGGAATTGAAGAACCAGTGGTGGATGAAAAGAGCCCTTGAGATCCAACACCTTGCAGACTCTGGGGATACCAGAGGCTTCTTAGATGCTACTAAAAAACATATATGGACCCAGCCACTGCTGTCTAACCCCCCTTCATTCCAAAGATGGGCACACACTGCTAACAGACAACAAGTCAATCAAAGAGAGGTGGAAAGAGCACTATCTGGCTGGACCTTTTAAACCGGGACTCTAGCCCTGAGATGTATGCTTTCCAACAACTCCTTCAACAACCCAAAGAGGAGGACATGGCAGCACCACCTAGTCTAAGAGAAGTCAAGGATGCCATCAGGAAGATGAAAATCATTGAATACAGGCAGAAGTACTGAGGGCAGGTGGACCTAGACTCCTCAGATATATCCGTGAGGTTCCTCAACAGCCTGAACACTTACACCTTCCATAAAATTACTTTTTGACTGTCCTACTCACTGTCCGTGTCAGATATGCTTATGATGTTTAGGTCTGTGAAGTAATTCTTGTTTTTAATGCAATTTTTGTTTTTGATATTTATTGTGTGTTATTTGTTTTTATGTGGCACTGAGGTCCTTGTGAAATGTAATTTCGTTCCCTTGTATGTATGAGACATGCATATAAGGCAATGACAAAAGCAGTCTAAGTCTACTTAAAATATGGGAAAAAGAAGAAATCCCTGCAAAATCAAGGATGCAGTCATTGTTGCTATCTTTAAGAAATGGGACAAAGCGGAGAATGGAAACTACTGGGGCATTTCCCTGCTTTCCACCATAGGGAAAGCCCTGGCTAGGGTCTTGGCCAACAGACTCCTTCCAATATCAGGAAATTCTGCCCGAATCCCAGAGCGGTTTTCATCCTAACAGAGGCACCATGGACATGATTTTTACTGCTCACCAACTCCAAGAAAAAGCCCAGGAACAGAATTAACCATTGTACATGGCCTTTATAGACTTAACCAAAGCTTTTGAGTCTAAACCGCCAGGCCCTAATTCTGTCAAAAATATACTGCCCTGATATATTAGAGGACTATGACTACTACATGACAATATGTCAGCTAGAGTACTCAGCAGTTATGGAGACGAGAGAGTCCTTCAAGGTCCACACAAGAGTTTAACAAGGCTGTGTCACTGTCCCAGCCCCGTTCTCTGTCTTCACTGCCATCATCCTCAACCTCACGGGTCCCTATCTACCTCAGGGGATCAAAATCATGTATTAGAACTGATGGGAATCAACTTGGCCTAGCCATGGACATAAAAAAAGACCCATATCCTCTTCCAACCCCCACCCAACAGAAATATTCCTGCTGTACCCCCATCCATCTCAGTAGACAACACCAGACTCAAAAACGTGGAACAGTTCCCATATCTTGGCAGTCTTCTCTCCTCCAAAGTCAACATTAACATTAAAATACACCATCATCTCAGTTGTGCCAGTCAGGCCTTCTCAAGATTGAGAAAGAAGGGCTTTTGAAAACCGCAACCTACAGGCCAGAACAAAAATGTTGGTGTACAAAGTGGTAGTGCTGCCCACCCTACTGTATGGATCAGAAACATGGACCACATATAGCGGGCACCTGAAGGCAATTGAGGCATACCAACAATGATGCCTCAGGAAGATCCTTAAGATCAACTGGGAGGATAAGCGCACCAACTTCAGCATCCTCGAGAAGGCAAACATCCCTACTATAACTGCCACCATCGCACAAGCTCAGCGGAGATGGACTGGCCATGTCCTCCACGTCTTACTCTTGCCTCCCGAAGTAAGTCTTTTACTCTCAGCTCGTGACTGGAGGCTGTGCCCCAGGAGGACAAAGAAACAATATAAAGATATCATCAAGGCCCACATCAAAAGGTTTGGCATTGACCTTAACACCTGGGAACATGCAGCAAAAAATAGGGAGGCCTGGAGTGCTGCGCGCGACAACCATGACCTCCACTGTGCTGCTGAAAACAAGTGCAGACTCAGAAATGAGTGTTACCAGCAAGGCCTAAACCACGTCATCAACCACTGTCACACTCTTGCCCACATTGCCTGAAAATATGCGGTTCGAGGATCAGCCTCTACCCCTACCTGAAGATCCATAAGGACCCAAGTCAAGTCAAATCAAGTCAATTTTATTTGTATAGCCCAATATCACAAATTAAAAATTTGCCTCAGTGGGCTTTACAGCAATACAACATCCTGTTCTTAGACCCTTGCATCAGATAAGGAACAACTCCCTAAAAAAACCTTTAACAGGGAGAAAAAATAGGAAGAAACCTCTGGGAGAGCAACAGAGAGGGGATCTCCCTCTCAAGAGAGACAGACGTGCAATGGATGTTGTGAGTACAGAATAAAACACAATTCACAGAATACAACATTGAAAAAGGACAAAAGAATGATTAAATTATAAGATATATGAAGAATATGATAAGGGGGATGCCAAGCAGTGTCCAGATGCCACCAGAACAGCCTAGGACCTGAGCCACACGACCACCATCACCATGTAGACCTAACAGGAGGACAGACTACACATGCACACTGGGTAGAAATTTTTTTTATGAGGAGGATGCCAAGCAATGTCCAGGTAGCGACCACCATCACCATGGAGACCTTGGGGGAGGACAGACTACACGTGCACACAAGGGAGACTCACATCACACCATTCATATACAATTGAGAAGAGAAAGGAGAAGACATCATTCAGAGAGAGAGAAAAGACGCGAGAGAAGGGAACAGTTAATATAGTTAACAGTATAATCTCGTTGACAGAACAGTACTTGGTAAATTCATTGAGCCAGAATCCAACCTGCCATACAGTACAGGTTGTGAAATACTCAATTTAAAAGTTAAGGCAAAAAGATGAATTTTAAGTTTGGATTTGATGGCAGCAGGCAGGTTATTCCACAAGAACAGGGCCCGACAGGAAAAGGCCCTGCCACCAGCTGACTTCTTTTTAACTTCGGGTACACACAGGAGCCCTGTATTTTGAGAGTGCAGAGCTCAAGATGGAATGTACGGTTTAAAAGATCAGACAGGTATGATGGGGCAAGCTCATTTGGAATTTTATAAGTCAGCAGAAGCACCTTGAAGTGAATCTGGAATTTCCTCAGTTCTTGGGTGATGATGGCAGTATGCCATTCAGGTCGATTGCTGAATTGATTGTCCATGAGGGTTCATATGTTCCAGGCTCCAAAATATACGAGTTTCACAGCAAGGTGGTGATTCAGGAGAAGACAATTTCAAATACACCAACAATGAAGCACATCCAAGTACACCAAGATACACTACAATACACAACTACACACACATACTAACACTGTATAGATGAGCACACAGATAAACCTGCAAATAAATAAATGAATATATAAAAGCGCACAAATGCAAATGGAGACACACCTAGCAACTTTAAGACAAGCATGACATACAGACAGGTGACAAATTAAAGGAAAAACCAGCATATAGTGTTTTAGTAAGGTGTTGGGCCACCATGAGCCTCCAGAACAGCTTCAGTGCTCCTTATCAGAGATTCTACAAGTCTCTGAACTCTACTGGAGGGATAGAACACCATTCTTCAAAAAGATATTCCCTCATTTGGTGTTTAGATGGTGGTAGTGCAGAGCACTGTCTGTCTAACATGTCAGTCCAAAATCTCCCATAGGTGTTCAACTGAGTTGAGATCTGGTGAATGTGAAGGCCATAGCATATGATTTACATCATTTCCATACTCATCAAACCATTCATTGACTCACTCATGCCCTGTGGATGGGGGGCATTGACATCCTGGAAGAGGCCACTCCCATCAGGATAGAAATGTTTCATCATAGGATAAAGGTGATCACTCAGAATAACTTTGTATTGATTTGTAGTGACCCTTCACTCTAAGGAACAAGTGGAATAGAACAGAGCCCACAGACCCCCTCACTGTAGGGGTCCATAATTCAGTTTTTTCCTTTAATTGGTCACCCTTCTGTATTTAGTCATGCATGTAAATTGCAGCAGATGTACCACATAAAAACAAATGCAAAAAAAAAAAGAATAAAAAAGGATACAGCACACATTATTGGGTGCAACTGAGCATCATTTACTCTCAATAATGTTTGCTGTATCCATTCTATTTGTGCCCGTGTATTCACATCTGTACTGCATGAATTTCTGTGTAATTGCTTGCCCCACATTAACACCGAGCAGACCCGGTACACAGGGTAAGCGAGAGATACCTTAAGGGTTCTCTCTCTCTCTCTTTCTCTCTCTTTCTCTCTCTCTCTCTCTCTCTCACGCACACACACACACACCCACACCCACACACACACACACACACACACACACACACACTGATTAAACATGAACCATAGACCCACATGTATATATACATCCAACCATAAACCTACAACACACTCATACTCCTGAAGACAATTTTGGTTGCTGCTCCCAAGATAAATCTCATGCATGCACACATACTCTATACAAACACAGATATGTTCATAAATAACACACTCACATACCCAGTGTAAGCAATTTGTTATTTGGCGGGAGCAGCAAAGCACCTTATAATGCTGACAGTGAGTACATTTTTAGTGCTGGTGGCCTCGGTGGAAATGAAACGAGAGAATAAATCATCCGACAGACATTCACAGTAGCTTTAGCTCTAGCAAAATATCAAGTATTATCCACATGGAAAGGTCTGAACATATTCATTTTACATTCTCCATTTACCCAATTTTTTAATTCAAAGCGACTTAGAAGAGAGTCAGCAATTAGTAGATATACAGTCATTAGTCAACTCACCAACATCTTAGAGCACTGAATAGTAACCCTATCATTACCCAGAGAGCACGACATGTCAGGTGTAATGAGAGTAAGTGTGAAATAGGTAGATCACCAGCAGTGATGCAAGTATGGGGATGCAAATTACAACTAAACTGGATGATGCCACAAGTCATGCTTAGAGACCATCTACAGATTAAAAGCATGCCTGGAAAAGGCATGTTTTTGGCATTTCTTGAATGGAATGAGCAAGTCTATAGCCCTGATGTAAGCCAAGAGTTTGTTCTACTATGGTTGGGACAGGTAAGGGAAAAGCTCAGTCCATTGAAGTGGGCATAGAGCGTTATAGACAGACTTCTAGAGGTAGACTAAAGAGGCCAAGCTGGTGTGCATGTTGATATGGGTTGGAGGGTAAATAGCAAAAATATTCGATTGTGAGCTACGCAAAGAGAGAATGAGAGGGGGGGGGAAAAAAGGAGAAAGGCGTACAGAAACTGAAGATCTAGGGCGTCCAGGTAGCGTAGCAGTCTCTTCTGTTGCCTTCTCACACAGGGATCGCCGGTTCGAATCCCCGTGTTACCTCCGGCGTGATTGGGCGTCCCTACAGACACAACTGGCCATGTCTGCAGGTTGGAAGTCTGATGTGGGTATGTGTCCTGGTGGCTGCACTAGTGCCTCTTCTGGTCTGTCGGGGCACCTGTTTGGGGGGGAGGGGTACTGAGGTTAATAGTGTGATCCCCATGCGCTACGTCCCCCTGGTGAAACTCCTAACTGTCAGGTGAAAAGAAGCGCCTGGCAACTCCATATGTATTGTAGGAGGCATGTGGTAGTCTCCAGCCCTCCTGGCTCGGCAGAGGGGGTGGAGCAGCAACCGAGACGACTCGGAAGAGGGGGTTAATTGGCTGGATACAACTGGGGGGAAAAAGGGGGGAAATTCCAAAAAAGCAAAAACAAAAACAAAACCCAAAACAAAATTGAAGTTCTTCACGGGTTTCAGGGAGAATTCATTTGTTGACAGTCATCTGGGTAAACATAGGATTCAGGCTAAGTTATGTTAGGCCAAGGGGGAAAAGGGCTTACTGCACATTCATCCAAACTCCAAAATCGTTTTCATGGTCGCAATCCGCATTTAGTCATCTGGAGGTTTCCCCAACTTCCATAAATGGGGATAGAATTGTATAAATACACTCTTAGTCATTCACCGAACCTTGGTCACCCCACAACTGCTTCTAAACTAACCTCATTCTCCACTGTTCACCGATCTTGTGAATCTTCCAACACACATGTTTTGATTGGTAGCATGTCCCAACAGCTGTGCTCTCTCCATGTCTGGGATACACAACAGTGGACATAATGCTGGTTCACCACCGGGCCTAACTGGAACCAATTGGAAAATGGATGTTTGCCTGTGTATTGGTGGACAAGGCCTGGTACTTCACCACATGTACACTAAATACTCAGCACGCACACTCATACTCACACGGAAAAAGAAGAACAGAAGAAAGAAAAGACAGATAGTGAAAAAAAACACCAGGGATAAATGAAGGAATCGAGAAAGAGACTGTTGAATAGGTCTGCCTGCAAAACTCAAAGACCAAGCCCAGACCTCAATTGGTGTTGTGCTCCCCATGCAATTCTTAGAGAGAGAGAAAGAGAGAAAGTCGGAGAGAGAGCGAGAGCCAGAGAGAGTCAGAGAGAGAGGTCAGAGTAAAGCAAAGGACAATCAACTGTATAAAAAAAAAGATTCAGAACCGATGGATTTAGGAAGAGGAGAAGGAGCGGGGGGGTGATGTGTTTTAAAAGAGAAAAGTTATAAAATTAAATAAAAAATGAACAAAAGTTAAAAGTAATCAACATGCTGTGGGGAAGTGGTCCGAGGGATGGAAGAGGAGGAGGTGGAGGAAGAAGTGGGTGTGGAGAGGGATGAGGGGGTGGGTGGGGGAGTTCAGGTGTGATCTTCCACACCCTCGGGTGTTTGTTTAGCGGAAGGCCGGCAGTGCTGGAGGATTATGGGATTACTGCATGGTGTTGTTGGTCATGTGAGGTGCCGTGGGCAGTGGTGACCCTGCTTACCTCTCCCAGTAAGACAGCTTAGCCGTGGCTGTGAAGATGATCTCTCTCTCATCCTCTCTCTCTCACCCTCTCTTTTTCTCTCTCTCACACACCCTCTCTCTCCGTCTCTCAGCCTCGCTTTCTCCCTCTCATTTTCTTCCTTGTTTCTTTCTGCATGCTTTATTCCTTTTTATTGTTTTTCATCTTCAGCATCTTTGTCTGTCTCCCCCCCACCCTCTCTCTCTCGCTCTCTCTCTCCTTCTTCTTCTTCCTTATGGATGTTGGCGCGTTGCCCTCCCAACGTTCTGCACCCAGATCTCGTCCATGCCTTCAGGAGTTTTGGGGTCTTTCCTGATTTCTTCACTTGGTGTCCGTGACAGATGATGACAAAGTGGAATATATAATATCGCATTACGGGAATGTAGAAAACAGACTGAATCCTAATTGTGAAAAAAGTAGGAAGAACTTCCCCTGCTGCTGTAGGTTTGACTCGGTAAGTAGACGCCACTTGCCTCAATACGGAAATAGTTTGATTTTCTTTTTTTAAGTTTACTGGTACAGTGATAAGACACAGATGAAGAGATGATAACATGATGAAATAGCAACAAAAAATGATAATAATAATAAAACAAGACCAAAGGATAATCATAGACATGTGCATTATGTAACATTATGTAAACAACCCATAAGCATTCCTGCTGAGTCTCAGCTTAGGGCAGCAATTTCAACATTTATGTAATGCTTTTAGCTAAAAAAAAACAACAAAAACCCAACATGCATTACTTGCTGGTTGTGTGGTGATGAAATTTACTTTGAGGGAGCAAAACACTCTGCATCTTTAAAGTTGTTTTTCAGTATTTAGAGGGAGGCTGTGACTCAACCTATACGGTAAAATTTACCGGGTATTTGAGGTTAAAAAAAAAAAACCTGCTCGGATGGAGCTACAAATAATTTCCCCTTCAAACAGTTTCTGAATCGGATCAGTGACGAATTAAGTTTGTTTCCCAAAATATTCACCTTTTATCAGCAGTTTATTTCACACCATTGATTTGTACCAGCCTTACTAGCAAATGCAAAAAATGTACGTTTCTCCCATTTAACCCATCCCAATCTGCAGAGGTGCCAGGTCACAGAATAAATAACTTTCTTTTAGGCCCCCCCCATTTTTCCTCCCCAGTTGTATCAGGCCAATTACCCCCCTCTTCTGAGCCGTTCCGGACGCTGCTGCAGACTACCACATGCCTCCTCTGAAACATGTGGCGTTGCCAGCCACTTCTTCTCACCTGACAATGAGGAGTTTCGCCAGGGGGACGTAGCGCTTGGGAGGATCACACTATCCCCCCCCCCCCCAAACAGGCGCCTTAACGACCAGAGGAGGCGCTAGTGCAGTGAACAGGACACATACCCACATCCGGCTTCCCACCCGCAGACACGGCCAATTGTGCCAGTAGGGATGCCCGACCACACCGGCGGTAACACAGGGATTCGAACCGGCGATCCCCGTGTTGATAGGCAATGGAATCGACCGCTATGCTACCCGGATGCCCACCTTTAAGTCTTTTTTGATTCTAATTTTGAAGCTACAAAGAAAAAGTTGAATGGCAATGTTGAAACAACTTCTAAATATTGCTTCTTCTTTTACTCCATGCTTGAGTAGGAAAGGTTGAAACTGAAGATTATTGAAAGTGCTGAAAACATAGCTTTTTAACTTCCAGCAAGTAATTCCTGTCAACCCTTCAACATCTCTTAAACGTTTGTGGTGCAAAGTCCTGGCCTGCCTTTCTAACAGGGAAACTTGAATTACGTAAGACCAGAAACAAAGCAGCTGCAACATTTGGATGTAACCGTGGTTGGTGTGCAGCGGCAAATGCTGTAAGACTACATGGGAAGCACAACTTCCCCCAAAATTGAATAAAAAAAAAATGTGCCAATAAAATATATATAGTATAATAGTGTGTCTATACTACCATGATGAATAAAACTCCTGCTGATGGTCCCAATTCACCACAGAGACAAACCTGGCTCCTGGATGTATTTCAGTAAATAATAACTATAAAATATTTGCACTATGGGAATAATGGATCTGTTCTCGGTAGTCTACATGAGTTTGTCGGTGGAAGCACAGCCCATAGAGCCATATGGGAGCTCAGCCTCCATATGGGCTCCTGTGTGGCAGATTCAAGTAAACTGGACCAAAAATCAACATTTATTGGACTACAGGCATTTAAAACTTATTTTAGGGTCTCAATTGGATGCCCAGCTTCCTTGAGACTCAATATGTTTCTGCCGAAAGTCAAGCAAATTTTGAGCAATCTTTTCTGGAGTCGCAAAAAATAAAATGAGAATTAGGAGCATTTCCATCATACCAGATCAATAGTTTGATGTGTCCTCTGTCATATGTCCATACTTCACACTCACGAGAAAAATGGACCAGTGAGGATTAAGAAGTAGCTGATCATGTGATTAAACGCCCATTTAATTTTCTATTGGACAAATGCATTTCCATCACCAATTTAGCACATAAACTCTTTAATTCACAAAGGCAAGAACAACCTCAAGCAAGAGTAAAAACTTGTTCGCAGTATTGGGGAAGTTTAATCAAATTTTGTAATTTCTAGCTAGCTTTTGCTAATCTGATACTTAATAATGCACAGTCCAAAGACATGTAGGTCAGGTGAACTGGTCGTATTAAATTGTCCCTAGGTGTGAATGTGTCGGCCCTGTGATGGCCTGGCGGCCTGTCCAGAGTGTCTCCCCACCTGCCGCCCAATGACTGCTGGGATAGGCTCCAGCATCCTGCGACCCTGAGTAGGATAATTGGCTTGGATAATGGAATGGGGGGCGGCGCGGGGGGGGGGGGGGGTTGACACATTGGGAAACATGGCTGATGAGAGTAATGCTAGTGTCATTCATGACATGACTCATCCAGGAGCCAGGTTTGTCTCTGTGGTGAATTGGGACAATCAGCAGGAGTTTTATTCATCATGGCAAATTATTAGACTCTATCCATCTGTGAAACAACAACATGAGGTAGATGTAATAAACTACTTTACTCCTTTAAGTTAAAAACTTTTTTTTTCTCCCAATGGGCACGACTATTTCTGTAACCTGCTTATTAAATATCTAGCTGTAGCTGGTTAACTGTGGTCTCATTCTATAAGAAAGTCTCACCATGGTTTTCCAGACTTATTAGATTCAAAATACCCAAGATTTTGTCAATGTCCCCATTCACCACCATGGTTTAACTGATAGTGTTTACTATATCCGGTCTAAATTGGCCCTATGCGGGCTGACTTCATCCAAAAAAGAAAGGAGGGCAACATCTACAAACAAGCAACTTGCTAGATTTTGACAAGAGCGAGTACAGATTAAAGTACAACAATTTTCTGTCAGAAAGCACCAGCTGTCACTATTTAAAACCTCTGCTAAGGGCTCTGAAAAGCCTACGCTTGGGTCAAGGTCAAGGCTCACATCCGGGCCGTGTAGCGATCATGTAGGAACACTCAACCTATTTTGAATCTTAACAGGATCCCATCAGTGTTTCCTTTGTACCGATTTAGCAGCAGTGCTCTGCTAAAGGGAGAACGCAAACACTGTGCCGAACAAATCTGGAAATTAAGCTTGTGGTATAAATTACCCAAATTCCCACTGGGAAAAAAACTGATGCTTGAAATAAACTGGAACAGATATGAGACCGAAATAAATGCTAAACTACTTGCCCGGGCTCCAACCATTTAATTGCTGAGCCTCGAGTTTGTGTGTGTGTGTGGGTGGTTGGGGGGCATTGATTTTTTTTTTTAACCAGAATTCAGCCTAAATACCAAAAGAAATAAAATTGTCACAAAATGCTATGAAGGAAAACTTTTGGATTACAACGGTCAGTTCAGCCGTTCAGTGTTCAGGCTGATAGTGTCAGTGTGAGTTAAGGGCAGCCAGTAAGAGACTAAGCCCACAGCTTCCGATCACCCAAATTAGAAATAAAGTCTAAAGGTCCAAATTTAACTCAACAAGAAGATTTTTGGTGCCTTAACTGGTTGTATTTGCACTGTGACACAAATTAATATTTTTTTCCCCAACCCGATTAAAGATGAAATATTCTTTCTGGCACGGAAGAAGTTAAAAACTTGTTTTCTGTCAAGGTGAAAAGTGAGCAAGTCTGACTGAATAGATTTATTTTGCAGACTTGCTTTCTTTCAAATTTTGCTTGAAGTACTTTTTTTTAAGATTTTATTTCTAATCAACATTGACATGAATGTGAGCAGTTAATTATGTATCACTGCAGCCTCAGAAATAAATTCAAAATCCACTTTGTACTATCAAAGATGATCAAAAGGAGCATCTATGGGGGAAAATTAGTAAGGGTCCCTTTCTGAAAATTTGTTTTTCTTTGGAGATACAAGGCTAAGAGCTGCACAGAAAACAGCAAGTGTCATCACCAGCATGTGATCTTTCACAGCAAAGCACATCTCAGAGAATACTTAGCTTGTGTTTTGCGTTACCCTCAATGAATTGTCTGTTTCTATTCGTTCTGTCTGTCCTGATTTTGGGGGGGATTTTAATTGTTCAAAATATTGATTTTATCTGTGTCAATAGTCTATTTCCAATTATCTTTTCCTTAGTTGTTAAGCACTTGTACCTTTCAAGTTTAATATTTATGTGGCTTTAAAGACACATAAATATTAGTCTCCAACACACTTTACACAGTCTCAGCACACTTTACTAAAATGATTAAAACAAACCACGGAGCAGACCGACAAAACCAAGATGCAAAAAAACAAAACAAATCAAAACCAGTGACATCAATCATAGGTGGCGTCGGATACATTCAAAGGGAATAGGGGAGATGGAGTAAAGTGTCACTCACACACAGAAACAGGGGCAAGAAAAGTACAAAGAGAAAAGGTGCAAGGAGGACACTGACTGACTACGTCAACATGACTCTGGAGACTGATTTAAAAATACATCAGCGGAGTCTACCTTCCTAATACAGACAGCATAAGACTGTCCCGCAGAAAGTGTGCATGTTAAGAATAGGCACTGCTTCCCCGAGGATCTCTTCTTCATCCTTGGGATAGACAAGCAACCAGCATCTTGTTAGCAGAGAGCATGGTCATGGGTATTGGCCAGATCAGTGAGACGGCACCAGTCTATGTAGAACTTTACATGATAATAACAATGCTTTAAACTAAGACCTATGTTCTGAGTAAAAATTAGGGCTGGGATTTGGGTTTTGAATTGGCAGTCAGAGTAGTGTGGACAGAGTAAGTGTATTTTGAACTATCTGAAGGCCTTTAGTGGTGGATTAAAGTAAACCAGAAGGGAAAAAAGTACTCAAGTCTAGATAATACTTACAATATAATAAGTATTATAAAATAATAATTCCAGTTCCGGTGGGAAGATGGTGGCGTGAACTCACGTTTGCGGCCGCCTCACCCAGTACCGACTATGCAGTGTCTTTGTCCACATCTACATCTAAATTTGTGTCATCGTGTGACATTTGCAAGGATTTATGTCTGTGACCGTCAATTTTGTTTAATGGTTGGGAGAGCTGGCATTAGATCAGCTGAGAGAGCTTGGTCTGCTGCATCCTGTGGGCCCAGGGACCATGGCCCTGCCTGGAGCTGCACCCGAAGAGGAAACACTGAGGGCGGTCGGACAGAACATGGAAGCGGGACAGGTTAAGCTACTGCCAGCCCATGCAGACCGGCAATTCCGACAACACCGAGATAACACCGAGGGTGGTCTGGTAGTGGCCTCGCCTAACATCGACTGTGCAGTGTTTTTGCCTGCATCTGCGTTTGTGTCATCTGGTGGCGTGCAGGGGAGGTGTGTCGAAGGTGTCTGGCTGGGAGAGCTCGAGTTGGAAGGGGCTGAGGGAGCCTAGGCCCTGCCAGGAGCTGTGCCCGAAGACGAAACACTGAGGGCAGTCTGACAGGATGCGGGGCAGGCTAAGCTACCTGCTAGCCCATGCAGACCAGCAGTTCTGACAGTCATCCTGGCTGGCGTTCATTCTCTCAACTGTTGTTTTTTTGCTTTTTTTTTTTGGTCTGTTTTTTGTTTGTCTTTGGTGGTATCGTTTTTGGGAAATTTTGGATGCATTTTTATCTTTTGTTCTGCACTGCTGTGGGCTGGGAGAAATGAAATTTCGTTTCTTTTGTGTACGCAAGTACATAGATGAAATGACAATACATTTTTCCTGAATCCCGAATAACACAAATAAATGCATGTAATAGGGTTCTGGAATCGGTTGATAAAGTACGGTGGATTATGGCGATATTATGATGATGGAAGAATGCAGTTTTGGTGTTTATATGTCCAAAGGAGTTGAATCAAGTGCAACTGGACTTGGTATATATCCATGAAGACGTTTCGCCTCTCATCCAAGAGGCTTCCTTCCTGAGGAAGCCTCTTGGATATATACCAAGTTCAGTTGCACTTGATTCAACTCCTTTGGATAACCATGACCTGGATGAATGAGAACATTCACAGACACGGTGTTTATATGGTTTTCCAAACTGATGGGAAAAAATATATCGATAAGGATTGGAAACAATATTGATAAGGATTTCCATGTGTGGCTCAAGGAGACTTCAGTCGGGAACTCCGGTTTACAGTCTCCCTTACCACTAGGCTACCCTGCTACCTGATGGTGTACTATGTTTCAATATTAATATATTCCTGGCAAGTCATTGTTGACCAGTCTGTGTAAGGCTGACACAAAAAAACCTGATGTATCTTAACACACGCATCCTGCAAATTTCTCAACCACAGAAAGGAGTTATTATCATCATTATTCAATCAGTAATTTGAATAGCCAAAACAAGATGAAATAAAGGGTAATATGAACTAAATTAATCAATGTGACTAACATTAATTCCTGTAGGGAAATTGTATTGTGCCACAGAAAGCAGACTTACTACAGTGCAGACTTAAACACTGCAAGAAAAATAAAACAAAATAGTGATAAGGGATTAGTATTTTAGGCAATCAATAACACACATCTTTGTATAGAGTGTAAAACTGAAACTACAACAAACTCAATAGAAAATCTGATAAAAGAAATCTGAATAGTGGCACTCCCAACATGTTCCAAGACAGTTAGAGATCTCTGCCCTACCAATTTTTCTCATTAGAAAAGCAAAATTTCATCCAAATCGCCTCAAAACATTGAGATCACATACCTTAGTCCCTAATACAGCCATCATGCTATGACTGCATTGCCCCATCAGGGGGGCGGCACACTCATCCTGTCCTCAGACAGACGTGTAAACAGACCAGGGGCTTAGTCTGAACAGATTAGCCAGTTATCACCATTTACCATTCACTACTACCAGACTGGGCAGGGGAGTTTGGGAACACATGCATGTTTTGTATATATATGTATGTATGTATGTATACAGAACATAACAGCAGTTAAAACAAGGTAATTTGGTTAAAGAGCAGGGGAAGACTTATTGGATTATTCTAAATGGCCATTTCATCTGATATTCTGTCTTTGCTTACTTATCTTTTAATTTCTAATTCCTAACACTTCTCTTACACAAATCACATGATTGTTTTTAGGGTCTTATGGGCATGACCTTTGACTTCCTAACTCAGATTGCTTGTGATGTCTGTAGTCTAAGAGTGAGACGCTTGTTCAGGTTCTGAACTCGCTAAAAGTCACTGTGGATAAGAGTCAGATAAGTTTCTTAAGTATGAAATTTAAATCGTCGCAAACCAACCGAAAAAGTAATCGACAGAAATAAGCTTCATGGGTACTGTAGTTTGTGTTTTTATTTATCTATTCAATTTTTGTTTAGTCTTAAATTTAGCTAAGATGATGAGTGGAAGAGAGGCTCAAAAGCATGAAGAAGAGGCTATTTTAGTCTTCTACTTTAACTAACCAATACAGTCTCCTTAATATAGACTGGGATTTTCAATAACACTTACATCTGCAAAGAATGTTTCTTAAACAAAACGTTGTATCACCTCACAATCAAGACAAACAAGAAACAAATAAGCGGACACTTCTGAAATGTACTTTTAATCCCTTAAGCCCCTTCAACTAGCGTTCTTCTTATCCCACAACTAAGCATTAGGATTTGTAAGCCACTGGTTCCTACTCCCAAGAATTTCCAGATAAGACCTTAGCATTTTTATTTCATAAATCAATCAAAACTACATTCATCTAGCACATCTTGAACATCGTTAAAATAATAATTAAAAAAAATGATGACGGGCACCTTTCACAGCGCTCAAGGATACCTTACAAAACAGTTAAAAACAGGTAGCACTGTATCAGACATCATAAAATAAAATGAATTAGTGGTATACATTAATAAATTAACACAACAGATAGGTATAAAGTCATCTGTGCAAAAATCAATGTGGGTGTGGCCATTAAAGTTGGGCTCAAACTGAAAATACCAGTTTGAAAAGGTGCATTTTGAGATGGGATTTGAAGGAGGAAAGAGAGTCAATATAACAAATGTCTTGTGGGAGAGAGTTCAAGAGGTGAGGGGCAGAATGACTGAGGGCTCTAGACCCCATGGTAGCCAAGGAGGCAGAGGGTGTTGTGAGTTGGATGGCAGAAGATGATTCGAGAGTACGGGAGGGTGGGTGGATATGAAAGAGTACGGAAAGATACAAAGGTGCTGTGTTATTAAGGGCCTTAAAGGTGAGAAGCAGAATCTTGAACTTGACAGGGTATTAACAGGGAGCCAGTGAAGTTGCTGAAGAACAGGAGTGATATAATCTATGGAAGGAGTTCTGGTAATGATGTGGACAGCTGAATTCTGGACCAATTGAAGTTCATGAAGACACTTGAGAGGAAGACCAAAAGGATAGAATTGCAGTAGTCAATACTGGATGTAATCAGGGTGTGAATGAGAATGGTGGTTCTGTTAGGTGTAAACAATGGGCCAATATGACTAATATTGCAGAAGTGGAAGTATGCAGACTGAGTAACATTGGTGTGTGCTTCAAAAGATAATGTGCTGTACGAGAGGACACCTAGACTCTTAACCTGAGGGGAAGGAGGAACTATAGAATTTTTAATAGTCAGAGAAAAATTATCAGATTTAGCCAAAGTACATGTAGTACCTACAAAGAGAAACTGTTTTATCACCATTAAGTTGAAGAAGTTACACTAGAACCAGGATTTAATTTCTAGTAAGCAGTCAGAAAGGGAAGTGGGTGAAAGTAGGCTCGGTGGATAGATAGAGCTGGGTGTCATCCGAGTAGCAGTGAAGTCGAATACCGAATTTCCTGAAAATGTGGCCAAGAGGTAAAAGGTAAATAATAAATAGGAGGGGCCCAAAACAGAACCCTGGTGAACACCAGTAGTAACAGGAAAGGACTGTGATCTCAAATGTTTAAGTTGGACAAACTGAGTACAGCCAGAGAGATATGATCTAAACCAGGCAAGAGAGGTGCCAATGATTCCAATGGAAGCTAATCTCTCTAGGACAGGGTTCCCCAATTAGTTTTCCCCAAGGGCCAAATTATGTCATGCGTGCCAAGTCAAGGGCCAAAACAGCCGGGGTGGGGTGGGGGTTCCATTGTACCAGCGCAAAAGTTGTTTATATGCAGATGTTGTTGTTGCTATTATTATTATTATCATTATTATTATCCTTGTCAAGCACTTTGGATAATGGATAATGGATGGATATCATTAGTAGTAGTATTATCAGTATTATTATTATTAGTAGTAAGTAGTGGTAATAATTTAGGCCTTGGATTCTCAAAGCTTGTGTTGGGGGGTCACAAGAAAAAAAATGCACTATTGAAACAACAAAACTAATCATTTAACTATGGACAAATGGACAAAAATAAATAGATGTTCATTCACCAATCAGTGAGAGAAGTGAGAGTGACAGGATGAGGCAATCCTTCTGATGTCAGGCCTGTATTCTGTTGTGGCAAGCCTGAGGCACTGGCCAAGGTGTGCATTGGAGAGTCTGTTTCTTTCCTGGTTCTTGAATGAGTTCATTGAAGAAAATGATGACTCACATTGTACGTGGAGGGGAAAATTGTGAGTAGGAGGATTGCAATAGCTCTCAAGTTTTCGAATCGAGCTTAGGGAACCAAGTTGATCCAAACACCACTCACCCCAACATCCTTGTGTTGTGTTGTTCCCATCTCCAAGACCGCAATGATCAAAATGGAGAGCGGCTGTTTCTGGAAGAGGAGGATGTCATCTGAGAGTATAGGGGAGCTTTCAAATTGTTCCTTGAAGTTTTCTACCGGGCTTGTCACAAAATCCTTCATCACTGAATCCTCCCCCATTTCATTGTTTTCGCAATGCTCCCGCAGTTGTGGAAAAGTGCAACTTTTTCCCCATGAATGTCTCTCTCCAAAAGGTTCAGCTTGACCGGAAAGCTTCAACCGTGTGGTTCTTGCCTTGTACCTGCAGATTAACATGATTTAGACGAGACATGATGTCACACAAAATAGCGAACATAAACTAACTAAGCTAAAGTGACTTTGAATGTTCACTGCGCTTGCTATTGAATCAGTGTGTTGCTACAGATTTAACGCACACCCTCCAGGCAATCAGAGACCAGTATTCTCCATGACCATGGTCTAATAGATATCATCCATGTGTGTTTTACTTTTAGTCTGTTTTTTGAGACAGGCAACTTGCTTTTCAATTAACTTTTTTTATTTTCTTTTTCTGTATGTTTTAATTTACTAAAAGTATATTTATTTATATATCTAGTTCCCCGCGACCCTGACCGCAGGGTAAGCGGTTAAAGATAATGGATGGATATTTATCTATTTATTTTGGGAAATGATAATAACCTGAATTAGATCACTTTTCAAGATGGATGATGGTTCAATGCATTAGGTTACTGATTAAGAAAGTTATCAGTTGTGTTGGAATGCATTTTGCAAGCCACAAAAATATGGACTAGTGTGAAAGGTAAAAGAAAAAAACTTTTTTCTTTTATTCACATCCAATTTGTTCTTGTAATCCGTTTCTCAAAGATTAAAGTTTAAGTGTTAAACGTGGAAATTAATTCTACCCAGTGTGTCTCACCTTGGTAGGTGATTGTGTGTTCCAATGTCATGAGTTGACTGAACGAAGGCCCCTGTACATAAATCATCCTTACTGCAAATTTGCAGTCAAAAGGTTTTCCTCTGCAGTTCCACGGGGGGAAATAAACCCCCATTTATTACAAATTACCGCTGTGATGCCACCGTCATTTTAAGATTTTCTCTATTCCTTTTTTGTTGTTTCTATTTGACCTGCACCAATTAGTCACTGTGTCTTTACTTTGAATTACAGCAGTTTTTAATCTCTTTTTAATCACTCCGTTTCTCTGTTCCTGGTCTCTGCAGATTAAACTAAAATTAAACTTGTATGAAATCATCATGGTTTTTATTAGTTTTTACAGTTTCTTGACTGTTCAAGAGATTACAGAGTTTACAAATTCAAAGTCACTTTGTAGTGACGTGTGGCTTGGTTCAGGTATTCAAAGGAGGAGCACATGGTGAAAGGCGCATTCTGCAACACCGTTCGTAGTTTGTTATCACAAAACTAATTACTCGAATTAGCCAGGAACACAATTAAAGTTGTAGCTTCTGGACACTCCAGTCTTGAAGATTCGACCTCAGCATATACTGGAGATGTTTTGACAGCAGTATACTCATGCCATTTTTCCCGATCAAACACCAAGGTAACAGTCAAATTAACAAATATAGCTATTTTTTACTTTTTTTTTAACTGATATATATCTTTCCACCCCCCCCCCCTTGGTGATAGAATGACACATGTCATTTAAAAAGTAACGCACAGCCACGTTTGTTAATTTTTTTTTTTTTTTGCTTAAAGTAACACGCACTCCCACTGAGCAATTTTTCGAGTTGTCACTAGTATACTACACTGCTCAAAAAAATAAAGGGAACACATAAGCAATGACATGTAGCTCCAAGTCAATCACACTTTTGAGATATCAACCTGTCCAGTTGGGAAGCAACACTGATTTGTGAATCAATTTCACCCATTGGTAAATTGTCTAATTTCCACCAGGTGGAAATTAGACAATTTGCAAGACAACCCCTATAAAAGGAATGGATTTGCAGGTGGTGACCACAGACCATTTGCCTGTCCTCATCTTTTCTGGCCGATCTTTGGTTAGTTTTTCATTTTGCTAGTGCCCTCACCACTAGAGGTGGCATGAGGCGGTATCTGCAACCTACAGAAGTTGCTCAGGTAGTGCAGCTCATCCAGGATGGCACATCAATGCGTGCTGTGGCAAGAAGATTTGATGTGTCTCCCAGCACAGTGTCCAGAGCATGGAGGAGGTACCAGGAGACAGGCCAGTACACCAAGAGACGTGGAGGGGGCCGCAGGAGGACAACAACCCTGCAGCAGGACCGCTATCTGGTCCTTTGTGCAAGGAGGAACATGAGGAGCACTGCCGGAGCCCTACAAAACGACCTTCAACAGGCCACTAATGTGCAGGTTTCTGCTCAAACAGTGAGAAACAGAATGCATGAGGATGGTATGAGGGCCCGACGTCCACAATTGGGGCCTGTGCTCACAGCCCAACACCGTGCAGCCCGATTGACCTTTGCCAGAGAACATCTTGGTTGGCAGATTCGCCATTGGCGCCCTGTGCTCTTCACAGATGAGAGCAGGTTCACACTGAACACATGTGACAGACGTGAGAGAGTCTGGAGACGCTGTGGAGAACGTTCTGCTGCCTGCAACATCCTCCAGCATGACCGGTTTGGCGGTGGGTCAGTGATGGTCTGGGGAGGCATATCCTTGGAGGGCTGCACAGACCTCTACGTGCTAGCCAGAGGTACCATGACTGCCATTAGGTACCGGGATGAGATCCTCAGACCCATTGTCAGACCATATGCTGGTGCAGTGGACCCTGGGTTCCTGCTCATGCATGACAATGCTCGTCCTCATGTGGCCAGAGTGTGTCAGCAGTTCCTGTATGTCGAGGGCATTGATGCTATGGACTGGCCTGCACGTTCCCCAGACCTGAATCCAATCGAGCACCTCTGGGACATCATGTCTCGTACCATCCGCCAACACGATGTCGCACCACAGACTGTCCAGGAGTTGACCGATGCCCTGATCCAGGTCTGGGAGGAGATCCCTCAGGAGACCATCCGTCATCTCATCAGGAGCATGCCCAGACGTTGTAGGGAGTGCATACAGGCACGTGGAGGGCACACACACTACTGAGCCTCATTTTGAATCGTCTTGAAGAATTTCCACAGAAGTTGGATCAGCCTATGTTCTCATTTTCCACTTTGATTTTGAGTATGATTCTGAATCCAGACCTTAATGGGCTAATGATTTTGATTTCCATTGATCATTCTTAGGTTATTTTGCTCTAAACACATTCATCTGTCTAATAAATACAGATTTTCAGCTGAAATATTTCATTCATCAAGGTCTATATTGTGTTTTTAGGTGTTCCCTTTATTTTTTTGAGCAGTATATAAAAGACAAAAGGCAAAATCATTTTTAGATGCTCGACTTTCCCTTGTCCCAGAAAATTTGGTGTCTTTCACCTTGTCACATTACAAGACTGATAGACGCTTCCGATATTCATAATCTCATGATGCTCCATGCTTACTTGATTTCATGAGGTCTGCGCTCAGCATTATAGGAGCTGAAAACACAGTTCAGTAACAGACCTTTTTCACAAACATGGCCAATGTACTACCACTTTATTTTAGAAGGATAAAGATCGGTTCTGTCCATAACCTGCAATGTTAACAAGCCAACTTTTTCCTCTTCAGTGTTGAATGTTATCACTTATGTTATGTTGTCATTGAAATATCTTTATGTTTCTGTCAAATAATTGCATGACTACAAAAAAAAAACTGATTGAGGGTTACAGAGTACTTACTGGCTAATGGTTGTTTCAGGGCCGTTAGCATTTTGTGACCCTCACTCAAATCACTTATATATGTGCAGTCATCTGACAATGTAAACAAAGATGTGTTAATGATGACACCTGTATTGTGTTATATGCTATATTAAAACACAAAATAAGTGATCACAGACACCGGGGGGCAATGAGAAAAACCAAATTTAACCCTACAAAGACAAAGTGGAAGTACTTTTACTATGTTTGTGAAAAAGGTCTATTCTCCATCAATTAAGAACGTACTAACACACAGTAGTGTCAGGCGTCAGCATTTGTACACACACACACACACACACACACACACACACACACGCACACACACGCACACACACACACACACACACACACACACACATACACACACACACACAAGTAAAAAGGTTAATTTTTCATATGTGTACTTCATTAACCTAACTGGCCAATCTTTCTTGCCAACCAAACTATGTAAAAACCACGAACCTCCTACCATAAAATTAACCAGTAAAATCGATTTATTCTCACCTTGGAAAGGACATCTCATGTTTCAATTTTTCCAGTACATGATTTGGTCAGATTTAATAAAGTGGTATTACAAATTATCTTTTTATCTTAGGGTAGCTGCACAGAGCTATGTGTATGCAGGTTTTCTTACAGACACCACATCAGCTGTTTTCAATAATTAGTTCCTGTCTCTCTGTCCTGCCCCCCCCCACACACACATACAACAGTGCCAGAAGCCACTGTTCCTTGTAGTTTAACCTGTAATTAATAGTCCTGCAATTCTCTCATACTTTTCTGAAGTACCAGAGAGAGTTGTGTTTCAACAGCTTTCGACCCATATAGAAGAAAACTATCTATCTGAACCTTTCAATTAGTTTTCAGGGCCTGTCACTCTACTGAAACTGCACTGGGTGGCACGGTGGTTCAGTGGCTAGCACTGTTGCCTCACAGCAAGAAGGTCCTGGGTTCAAAACCCCAGGCCATCCCAGGTCCTTTCTGTCTGGAGTTTGCATATTCTCCCCAATCTGCATGGGTTTCCTCCGGGCAGAGGTGGGACCAAGTCATTGTTTTGCAAGTCACAAGTAAGTCTCAAGTCTTTGCCCTCAAGTCCCGAGTCAAGACAGGCAAGACCTGAGTCAAGTCCCAAGTCAAGACCAACAAGTCTCAAGTCAAGTCCCAAGTCCTACCGTTTGAGTTTTGAGTCCTTTCAAGTCCTTTTATCAACAGAGAAATAATATTTACACAGATCATGTATGCTTTTAAGATCTGTATTTATTTATCAAACCTTTTTTTGCAAGAACATTGTTCAAACACATTTGAAAGAAACAAATGCAAATGTAATTTGCACAAAAAGTGCTGACATTGTATTTCCATAGCATATTGCACTATAACTAGTTGCACAGCAGTTTCTGTCCTGTATTGTATTGATCTCATATCATATTGCAAAACTGTTTTCACCTTCAACTAGACAGGTCTTTTTGACTCCTTTCAAAACTTAAATCTAGCCTTAACCTTTTCCAAACATGTCATCACTCCCCAAAAAATTATCTGAATTATCACTTCTGAAAAACTGCACCGACTTTCTGGAAGTGTCTTCATTTTTGAAAAATTTCCTTAAGATTCAAGTGTCCTGACTTTCCACAAGTGTTTGTTTCTGTCTCAAAATATCCTCATTTTTGTAAAACAGTCTTCACCTTAAAACTTAAATCTAGCCTTAAACTAAAAACCATGTCTTCTATCTCAAACAGGTATTTGGATGAAGTGAGGATCACAAAAACCGTCCTCCAAAAAATATGACTTTTCCAAATGTGTCACCACTTTCTAAAAAATATTTTTCAGTCTTTTTAACTCCTTTCAAAACCTAAGTGTAACCGTAACCTTTCAAACATGTCACCACTTTATAAAAGATATTCTCACTCCCAAAAAATGATCTGCATTCTATTAAAGTTTCCTAACTCTTCAAAAGTGTTCGTCTTCATCACAAAATATCCTCAGTTTTGCAAAACAGTCCTAATTTTTTTAGTTTTCAAACATTTTCTCTAAAAATGTCTTCACATCTGCAACATATCCACACTTTCCAAAAACTCTCCTTCCACTCCAGCGTGTTCACATCCTCCGTTACGGTCCTCACAGATATAGAAACACGCACAAACATAAATCTACATGTAATATATTCACGCCTCTATCAGTTCCTGTTGCTCCCTTAATAAAAAAATCTTTGTATACACACATATATATATATATATATATATATATATATATATATATATATATATATATATACACACATGGAGGCTAAACCGCTAAAATAATTGGTATGCATCCATAGAGAGACTGAGACTGGTGTTTGTGTGTGTGTGAGAGAGAGAGAGAGAGAGAGAGAGAGAGAGAGAGAGAGAGAGAGAGAGAGAGAGAGAGAGAGAGAGAGAGAGAGAGAGAGAGAGATTGGAAGAGGGGAGCGGGAGGGCAAATACATGAACATAACAATGAGCAGGGTTGTGCTTTTCTATGTCAGGGCCCTATGCTGCATTGCATTTGCAAAAGATCAAATTGGCCAAAAGTCTGTCAGTCATTTGTGCACGACGGGGACGCAGTATGATGCCACCATGGCTGAAAACTCACTCCACTGGAGCACTAGAGGCAGGCACCGCCAAGACTCTGATGGCCACTCGGCAGAGTGAAGGAAGAGTCTTCATGTTCAGTGCCCAGAACAAAAGGGCAGCCTGTCCTTCGGCTATGTCAAGGTAGGGACTTAGCTGTAGTGCTGGAGTGGTCCCAACATCCTTCTACTGCCTCTTATGGTATGCAGCAAACAGCCCTTCTCCTTCTCCAAGATCTTCTTGCTCTTCTTCATCAACCAGAGGCACAGGTTGCTCAGTCTCTGCAGCATCTTGCAGGATCAATTCTGGCAAAACATGTAACAGCAACAGCAGAAACAAAAGAGCCCTTATTACCATTGATGTTGGTGATAGTGTTAGACTGAAAAATGTAATTATTGTTGCAGTCAATTAGATCAGATTATGAGGAAAAATTCTGCATTAAAGTCAATAATATTTACCTTTAACTTGTTGTGCCACCTCTGCTTTGATGTCACGATTGACCAGCACATGGGGCTCCACCCACAGCAGAGAAAAGGCTGGATCCAAGGCGGCTGCTTTGAGGTAGACTGGGTCTGAAAAGGGGGCAGTGATCCCATCTTGAGTCCTGGCCATTTTCACGTTAATGAAGATCCCAAGAAATCTTTTTTTCAGGGATACCTGGAGACTTCTGACCAGGCCGCTCAGGAAACGAACTTGAGACTTCAGCTTCTTAAGGTGGTGATTGAGGGACAAGACGGATGGAACAACTGCACTGATTGTGACGACCTTCACCCCCTGTGTCAAATCAGTTGCTTCTCCAAATGGCTTCAAAATGTCCACCAACTCCTTCAACAGATTCCACTCTCGTGGTGTGAATGACAACTCCTTATGCCCAGCCTTTTCTAGAACAGCACAGAGCTTTAGATGATCACACTGGAGAACTGCCTTCACTTGCCTCAGTGTTGAGTTCCATCTTGTGATGACTGCAGCAGGGATGCCTTTCTGTTCCCCAAATTCACTATCAAACACATCTTTGAATGTTGTGCTTGTGTGCAGCAGTGAGCTAAGTTTAGATAACTTGGAAAGAGAAGGACATACCACTTTTGTTTCTTTCAAACCGTCTCCCACCACCAGCTGAAGAGTTTGCGCAAAACACTGCAGGCGCTGTTTCTTTGCAATAGCAGCATCTACCGTTTGCTGATCTTCCAGGGTTAAGTTACACCAGAGCTCAGGGTCATCAAGATGGTCTCCGTCATCATCATCCTCTTGTTCACTGGGGAAGCACACAGTGAACGCCTTTCGCATGTTAGCAGCATTGTCACTAATAATGTAGTACAATTTATCTTTGATGTTGTATTCATCACATATTGACTCAAATTGGACACAGATTCGTTCAGCTGTGTGTGACCCTTTGAAGCGGTTGCAGGCCAAGAGATTAGTCTTTAGCTGTATTCTCTCTGCCTCTTTCTCTATCCAGTGGACAGTGACACCAAGGAATCCCCTCATCTTTCGGTCAGACCAAATGTCCACAGTGACTGAAACATGGTCAGTGTTGCTCAATTGAGTTTTTAATTTTGAACGTCTCTCCTCAGCGAGGCTCTCTGTTTTTGATGTCAACGTTCTGCGACACACTGGGCTGTACTTACTGTCAAGTACTGTCAGAAAGTGCCGAAAACTCTTGTTTTCCATAATAGACAGGGGAAAGTTGCAATCAATAATCAAGTCAGACAGTATTGCATTGGTGATAGCTCTATGCTGTGGATGACCCATGTTGTAATGCCCTACACGACGGTCCAGGAATTTTGAGATTGAAGGCTGTTGTGGTTCATTTATGATGCTTTTGTTCATCTGGTATTCTTCAAATCTGTAACAGGTAAGCATATGAAACAGATGTCAGAAAATCCCTTATAGCCACACATGAATTGTATTTGAAACTACTCTTTACTCACATATCAATCGTAACATTGTGTTAATATTCATTTTGTGTTAATATTAATTGTATACTGTATTAGTGTGTGTGTTGTAACATTACATTAATAAAATCAATTTCATTGTCATTGTACGCTATATTAATAATATTTTCACTGCTTTACCTTGCCATCAAACAGCCCTTTCCGTCAGGAAACTGAAGTTTTATGCTTGTTAATTCACTCTCTCCAGCACACCAGATTCCATTGACAAAAACAGCAATTTTACCTCGCGTCACACAGAAATTGCTGGTCTACTGCTACCTCAATCATTAAGTTTATTTGTGCTATTTTATGTCTTCGGTGATAGTTCAGCTTAGTTATGATTTACCGAAATGACATAAACGACCTCAATGAGGCAGCAGTAAACAAGCAACTCCCGTGTGCTGCAAAGTAAAATGGATGTTTTTGTCAATGGAATCTGGTGTGCGGGAGAGAGTAAGATATACTTCGCTTTCCTGTGGGAAAAACTCGTCTGGCAGCAAGCTAAAATGGTAACGTACACATATTCTTAACATAGAGTACATTTAAACTGACCTTGATTTGATTAGGTTTGCTTATGTTTTACTGCTGACAGCAGTCTACTGTGTGTGTGTGTGTGTGTGATACACTGACTAAGCAATTTATACAATCCCGCTTCAAACATCCCAAACTATCCTTTTACAATATAAGTATGAGTAAGGGAATGAACCCGCAGTGGATGCAGATTACCGTGTTTGCAAGGTGACGTTAACAGTGAGTTGACACTCATTGATTTAACTATGCAGCTAGCAATTACGTTACTTAGCCGATAAGCTAGTGTTAGCTTTCATTCAAACTTACCGTTCTTTGTGCAACTTCAAATGTCGAGCGAAGTTCCAAGTTGTGGCGTCTCCGTCCGTAATCTTCGACCCGCATGTTTTACATACTGCAATTCGTTTTTTGTTGACCACCTCGTAATTTTTATACCCAAACGAAACTATCTTTGGTATCATTTTGCCAACTGGCGCGTTGTTATCTGTTATTCGTCATTGGTTGTCCTGTAATTTGATTGGTTGGATGCTGTCGGCTCAAAACAACGTGGATCTAATTTGATTGGATGTCGTGCCGACAGCGCGCTTGCTCTCTCACACACACACACACACACACACACACACACACACACACACACACACACACACACACACACACACACACACACACACACGCATACACGCAGATGCACACGTGTATGTACAAAGAGAGATAGAGCGGTCCATGTCAACATACTTTTTAATCTTTGGGTTTGGGGGAAGTAGCAAGTCTTTTCAAGTCAAAAGGGTCAAGTCCAAGTGAAGTCACGAGTTACTGATGTTAAAGTCCAAGTCGAGTTGCAAGTCTCTTTACATTTTGTCAAGTCGAGTCTAAAGTCATCAAATTCATGACTCGAGTCTGACTCGAGTCCAAGTCATGTGACTCGAGTCCACACCTCTGCCTCCGGGTGCTCCGGTTTCCTCCCACCGTCAAAAAGACATGCATGTTAGGGTTAATACTCCTGTCTGTGCCTCTGACCAAGGCAATGGAAAGAAGAACTGGGGTTGGTCCCCCGGCGCTGCAGCTGCCCACTGCTCCTATACAATAGGATGGGTTAAATGCATTCATTGTAAGAATAGTTTGTCATAGGAATACAATGACAAAATAAAGTGGCTTTCTTTCTTTTTTCCAATGTCAAATGTACATCACACGACTTTTAAAAATCCTGTAAAAGGAGAGCAGCTCACCTCTAACAACTGTCTGAAGACTGTCTTTTAAATATCGTTGTTGATAGCGTGCACACTAGGCGATTTTGGAAGGACAGAGAATCATAGTGGGGTCGCACATCACAGGATTTTTACAAGTCTTTTTCCAAGTCCTCGCACTGTTACATCAATTTGCCATGGCAACGCGGTGTGCTGATTTTCTTTAAACAGGTGAGAAAGTTCACTAAACACCGTCACATAATAATGCACGACTGCTAGCTAATATGTTATTTTGATTATAAACATGTAAAAGTAGGAGGGCTACGGCGTTCAAAGGCAGTTAAAATAAGTGAAAAGAATGTGCTCTTTGCTCTCTATTGTAAACTCATTCATTGGCAGTTGGTAATCCATGCAAACAGTTGCGTCACTGCACGTCCGACAGACCTCCGACAAAATCAAATCATTTTGAAATGCTTCGGCAGGTTGCCGACAATTTCCAGACTGGAGCGGGACAGAAAAATCCCATCTTTAACCATCTCACATTTCAGAACTGCTAAAACTGACAGACTCTGGATTTTGGACGATTTCTTCAAGATTATTCTGTAACTGTAAAATTAGTTGGACTTCCATCGGGTACTTAAAATCGGGGCAAAAGTTGGCTGATGTACACTAGCCTTAACCAGAGTGGTAAATGATCTTCTATTTGCTATGGACTCTGATTCCAGCTCTGTGCTTCTATTACAGGATGCCAGTGCAGCCTTTGACACCATTGATCACTGTATTCTATTAGACAGAATAATTTGTAATTTTGGCATCTTTGGCCTAGCTCTCTCTTGGCTTAAGTCATATTACTTATCTGGAAGAGCACAGTGTGTCAGCTATAATAATATTACATCGAAATTCTCTGATGTTAAATATGGCATACCTCAGGGCTCGGTTCTTGGACCTCTTCTTCTCAATCTTTATATTTAACCTCTTGGACAAATTATATGCAGTCATAGAATAAAATTCAATTTCTATGCGGATGATACTCAGCTGGGCAGCATGGCAGCATAGTGGTTAGCACGGTCACCTCACAGCAAGAAGGTCCTGGGTTCGAGCCCCGGGTTAGTCCAACCTTGGTGGGTCATCCCGGGTCATCCTCTGTGTGGAGTTTGCATGTTCTCCACGTGTCTGCGTGGATTTCCTCCGGGGGCTCCCGGTTTCCTCCCACAGTCCAAAGACATGTAGGTTAGGTGAATCGGCCATACTAAATTGTCCCTAGGTATGAATGTGTGTGTGTGTGTGTGTGTGTGTGTGTGTGTGTGTGTGTGTGTGTGTGTGTGTGTGTGTGTGTGTGTGTGTGTGTGTGTGTGTGTGTGTGTGTGTGTGTGTGTTGGCCCTGTGATGGCCTGGCGGCCTGTCCAGGGCGTTTCCTGGCCTGCCAACCAATGACTGCTGGAATAGGCTCTAGCACCCCCGCGACCCTGAGAGCAGGATAAGCAGTTCAGATAATGGATGGATGGATGATACTCAGCTGTATGTGCCCATAAGGGCTGATGATCATACTCAAATGACTAATTTTAGAGGCCTGCTTGGCTGCTGTGAAAAATTGTATGTCACTAAATGTCCTACTTTTAAAGTTGGATAAAAATGAGATGCTGTTCATTGGCCTTGCTAGACACAGCCACCAATTTGATCAAGTAATAATAATGCCTGAAAACTCTGTGATTTCACAAAGTGTGGTTGCAAAAAAATCTTGGTGCTACGTTTGATCTCAAGTCTTTCCTTTGATAAGCACATTAAAGAAGTCACCAAGACTGCCTTTTTTCACTTATGTAACACAGCTAAAATTCGGTCTTTACTGTCCATGGCTGACGCAGAGACTTTGTTTCACCTAGACAGATTACTGTAATGTTCTGTTTTCAGGTTTGTTACATGCTAGTACTTAAACTCTTCACATGGTTCAAAATGCTGCAGTTGGAATCCTAACTAAAACTAGAAAATTTGACCATATTACACCAATTATTGCCTCCCTTCATGACCTCCTATCCATGTTGGATCAGACTTCAATGTGCTTCTTCTGACATAAAATTTTGAATGGGCTTGCCCCATCATACCCGTCTGATCTCCTTAAACCGTATAGTCCATCTTGAGCTCTCCACTCTCAAAATACAGGGCTCCTGTGTGTACCCAAAGTTAAAAAGAAGTTAGCTGGTGGCAGGGCCTTTTCTTATCAGGCCCCATTCTTATGGAATAATCTGCCTGCTGCCATCAGACAATTGCTGAGTCCTTTAAATCCAAACTTAAAACTCATCTTTTGCCTTAACCTACAATTAGTTACCTTTAAATTGAATACTTCGCGACCTGTACTGCATTGCGGATCAGTTTCTATCTCAATGAATTTACCAAGCACCGTTCTGCCGATGAGAGTAGTAGAGTACAGATTATTGCAACTGTTCTCTTCTGTCACGTCTTTTCTCTCTCTCTCTGAATGATGTATTCTCCTTTCTCTTCTCATGTGAATATGAATGGTGTGATATGAGTCTCCCCTGTATACACAAGTAGTCTGTCCTCCTCCCAGGTCTCCGTGGTGATGGTGGTCACCATCTGGACACTGCTTGGCATCCTCCTCATCACATTCTTAAAATATCCTATAAATCCATATAATTTTGTTGTACTGTTTCAATGTTGTATCCCTCTCTCTCGCTCTCTCTGATGTGTGAGTAATGTCTTTTCTTATCCCTTCTCCCATGTGTGAATTGTGTGATGTGTCTCCCCTGTGTGCATAAAAGTACATTTTTATTTGTAAAGCACTTTTAAAACACACAGTTACAAAGTGCTTTACACTCAATCAGAAAAATACGAGTACATACATAAAATAAATTGAATGAATATAAAACATGGCACAGGGAGTAACAGACCAAGCTAAAAACAAACCAAAACAGAAGGCAGGGATGGGGATCTATAAAAAGGCTTGCCTAAAAAGATTTTAGAAGCTGCTTAAAACAGTCCACAGATTCAGCAAATCTCATGGATTGGGGAAGATTATTCCAGAGGTTTGGGGCTAAAACTGCAAGGGCACAGTCACCTTTTGTTTTGCGGTTGGAGTGGGAGATGGATAAAAGACAGAGGTTTGAGGACTGGAGTGGTCGGGAAGTGCAACTGGGGGCAAGATCATGCAGTGCTTCAAATGTAATCAATAAGATCTTATAGATTATTCTAAATTCTATGGGAAGCCAATGGAGGGATGCAAGAATAGGGGTAATGTGGGATCTATGGCTAGTTCTAGCTGGTAGTCTAGTAGCTGCATTCTGAACCAACTGTAGGCCATTTAAAGTAGCTTGGTTGAGGCAAGAGTAGAGGAAGTTACTGGAATCTAGATGGGAGAAAATGAAAGGGTGAATTAATATTTCAATATCCTTAAAATATTTCAGATTTTTGCAATATTTCTTAGCTGAAGAAAACAGGATTGGCCACACTTAGTAACATGGTGATCAAAAAACATATTGTGGTTAAAGATGATACCAAGCTTTTTAGCAATAGGTTTGATGTTTGAATGAAGTGGACAAATAAACTGAACAACTGCAGTGGCAAAGTTCTCAGAACCAATTCAGAGAACTTCAGTTTTGTCAGGGTTTAGATGGAGGAAATTAAGGGACATCCAGTCTTTGGTGACAGCTAAGCAATCATGGAGTGAGGACAGTTGATTCAAAATTGAACCTTAGACCATGATCTTGTCAACAAAGACAAGACATTTTCACAGTCATTAGCAGAAGAGGTGGAAATGGTAGGAAGAGAGGGATTCACAAGCTGATTGATAGTACTAAACAGAAACCTAGGGTTATGTTTATTACTCTCTATCAAGTCAGAGAAGTAAGCAGCTCTCGAATCTGTAATAGTTTGATTCAAATACAATAATAACACCTTCATATGGAGTTGGTGAACTTCAAGAGTAGATTTTTTCGACCTGCGTTCAGGCTTCCTATAGTCCCTTCTTTTTTTTAAATTTCCCCCCTTTTTTCTCCCTTCTTGTACCCGTCCAATTACCCCACTCTTCCAAGCCATCCCGGTCACTGCTCCACCCATTCTGCTGATCCAGGAAGGGCTGCAGACTACCACATGCCTCCTCCGATATATGTGGAGTTGCCAGCCACTTCTTTTCACATGACAGTGAGGAGTTTCGCCAGGGGGATGTAGCACATGGGAGGATCACACTATTCCACCCAGTCCCCCCCCCCCGAACAGGTGCCTCGACCAATCAGAGGAGGTGCATACCTACATCCGCCTCCCTACCCACAGACACGGCCAACTGTGTCTGAAGGGATACCCGACCAAGCAGGAGGTAGCACAGCGATTCGAACCAGTGATCCACGTGTTGGTAGGCAACGGAATAGACTACTACGCTACCCAGACGCATATTCCCTTCTTTTTTGATGGATATTTTCATTGATCCCCAAGGGGTTGTGTTAATAATTGGGACTGCCCTGGAAGTATATGGAGCCAAAAAATCAAGGGCAGATGTACACAAATCATTAAACCAACTAACTTGGTCATTAATGTTGGCAAAGTGAGGAAGGCAGCTGGCCAGACTGGAAAACTAACTAGAAAACATGGCTGCTGACTATTTATTAAAGATGCAAGAGCAAATTATACATTTCTGAGGTGTTGTAATACATTTATGGTCAGAGACAAAATCAATCTTATTCAGGGAATTAAGAGACATGTTCAGGGTGAAATCCAAATCAAGGGTGTGCACACAGTTATGTTTGGGGCCAGTGACGTGCTGCACAAGTTAAAAGATTTAGAAATGTCCATCCATCCATCTACCCATCCATCTATCCATCCATCCATTATCCAAGCTGCTTATCCCAATCGGGGTCACGGGGATGCTGGAGGCTATCCCAGCAGTCATTGGGTGGCAGGCGGGAGACACCATGGACAGGCTGCCAGTCCAGCACAGGGCCGACACATTCACACCTAGGAATAATGTAGTATGGTGGATTCACCTGACCTACATGTCTTTGGACAGTGGAAGGAAACCAGAGCACCCAGAGGAAACCCATGCAAACATGGGGAGAACATGCAAACTCCACACAGAGGACAACCTGGGACGACCTCCAAGGATGGACTACCCGGGGGCTGGAACCCAGGACCCACCCGCTGCGAGGCGACCACGCTAACCACTGCACCACCGTGCCGCCCGATTTAGAAATGTTTAAAAAAAATCTATGACAAATGAGTTAAAAGGATTTTGAATGTTAAAATCCCCAACTATAATGGCCCTATCAAATTTAAAATCAAGAGAGGATAATACCTCAGAGAATTCATTGAGAAAACCCGTAGATGAATTGGGGGGGGGGGTCGATAAATGATTATACAACAAATTGGGTTATCAAACACACTTTTAAAAGTTAAGATTTCAAAACTGTTAAAAGAACCAAAAGTAAAAGGAATACAAGTTTAATGGTTCTTAAAAACAGCCATTATACCCCCACCATGACCTGTTAACCTGGGTGCATTTAGAAAATTATAGCTGGGTGGGCAGAGCTCCACTAGAGGGGAGCACTCCCCAGGTTTAAATCAGGTCTCAGTAAGAAATAGAAAGTCAAGGCTGAGGGAAGTAATTAAATCACTGAGAATGAAAGGTTTATTTGACATGGACTGGGTGTTTAAAAGAGCAAAAAAAACTAGAATAAAAGGCTTAGTTGGACTGGAATCACTACAGCAGATTGTAATCAAATTATCTGGCCTGACAGTTGAAGACACATAATGCAAAGGGTAGTGGATATTAAATCGTGGCCTAACAGGAATATTGTAAGAGCCATGGGATGAGAGAGAACTCACCTTTAGAAGAACTGGATTACACAAACTGGAGATATCATGTTTTATGTAACAAAGGTTTTTGGTTTTATTTTAATATACACCTATGGAACTAACCGGGGGGACTGTGTGGAGTGCAAATAGTCATTCATGAATGCAGGACTGCATGGCGAAATGAAAATTGGCTGCTAACATGCGGCTGCCCAGCTTGTTGGGGTGAATACCATCACTTTTAAAAAGGGAAAAGTGTTTCCAAAACAAATCAGAAGTGTCAATAAAGCCCAAATTATGAGCTCTGCAGGCAGATCGGAGCCAAGTGTGGAGGCTGAGGATTAAGCTGAAGTGCCCTACTCCACGGGACACTGTGGGAATAGGACCGGAAATAAAAACATATTTTCCAGAACTTAAAAAAATAAAAAGGTTGTAAAAATGATTTTTAGTTTGTTCAGACTGCTGACAAGCTGCATAGTTTGTCCCTAAATGCACTATCACTCGGTTGGTAGAGGATGGGAGCAAGCTAAGCAGCCCCGGGAGCTAGGTCAGGATGACAGGGACTGTGGCTCAAGTGAAACAGTGTATCTGCATTTAAGAAACGGATGTTCCTGATAATGGAATCCCCCACTATTAATGTTGTTGGGGAGAAGAGGGGGCGAGGAGCTGACTGCTGAGGGTTCTCCAGGCTGGAGAGTGCATAATCTGTTTTCACAGGCTGTGTTAATGTCACTGGCTGATGAAGGGGTGTCTGGGCTGGCAACTGTTGTGACGAGGCAGTGACAACAGACCTCGAGAGGGATTCCCTGCCGACTTGGGACAAGGAAAACTTCCCTTTCTGAGCACGGCCTCTCTCATTCTTACGACGGGAAGTCATTGACCAGGATGAGGGCCGATGATTTGGCTTTGCAGTGGAGTGGCAAGCCACCTGAACACTGCTAGCCACAGGAGGTGGGGAAGCTGTGGTGTCGGCACACATCATTGTAGGAGAGGGGTTCAGATCAAGAGCATCGGCTGGGTGGACCGGGGTGTCATCAGACAGTGTCGCGCAGCGGTTGGAGAGGCTTGGGTGAGAGGCAGCTCTTAATTACTTTCTTTTTTGCCAGTTCTGGCTGCAGCACTTTGATTTTTGAACTTTCAAAATTCTTTGTCTTTTTAGATCTTTTTATCAGCAAAAACATGTCTCAATATAAAGCACGTCATCACCTGTTTGGATTCCTCTAAAATTAAATTTATTTTTTTTTAGCTTTTTTTGCACATGACGCTTACAGTCAGCTGTCTTTGTGTGGTTTCTCTGAGGCATGAACTATGCTAATTGAAGGTTTGCTGGCATGCACATTTAGCTTATGAACAAATGGCATTAAACAAACATTCAAGACACACGTATTCTTCATGTAGGAAAGATATATGATGAAACTTAAGAGAAACTTGGGAGTTACGCTCTTGCATGACACCCTAAGGTTACATTTCACGTACTCCAAAATGGCTGAGAGGGTTATTGCATTGTGACATCATCCACAATAGCTCGCTGGAAAAAAGAAAAACGATGGAGGTGCATTCCCCGTGCCAATCCCGGACAATATGACCCCCTGTGGTCCTATGTCCTCCCACCGACCCCGTATTGGCACGCCCACCGGAAGCGCTATTCCTCTTTCCATCTCCAACTAAATGAGATCGGTCGATAGCTGTTTCTCTCTCGCTGGTACTAAGAGGAAAACTGCAAATGCGCAAGTAATCTAGTGATATATTAGATACTAACTTATAGTTAGCTTACCTTTTATCGCCAAGATGTTCGTTAATCCGGTCGATGTGGCCGGATTCTACGCTTGGTGCGGGTGTGTTAAACCGGCGACGCTCCGATGGGACCCCCATCCGGACTGTGTCTCCCATATCCCGCATGTTCACTACACGGGCTACTTGAGGGATGTAGACCGTAATGAGATCGACTGCAATTTCTGTAAAACCATCAGAGGATCGGGGCGCCAAAGGTGGGCTGCCCTGTACCGTCAAAGATGGGGACTTGCAGATCCCTTCGCACCTGCTAACGAGGCGGCTAGCATGGTGCTACCTAGCTATAGCCATGGGGCGGAGGCTAGCAACATCCCTCCGATGCTTCCTAGCTACAGTCACGGGACGGCGGCTAGCATTAGCATCCCTCCGGAGCCAGAGGCTATCCCACCATCCGGGATAGTTAGAGAGGACTGGATCAATGAGATCCTATCTCTCCCTGGTGAATCCGTGGCATGTTATTCGGCGGGTGCGGAACCCGAGGATTCACTGCCTGAGGAAGTAGACGATCAGGGCGTGGAAGACGACCAGCCAAGTTCGTCTCAACCAAACAAAGATGGCGACGCCATGCAACGTGGGTCCGAAACATTCCTCGCCAGTTTCCGCGATCTGTTCGCGCGAGCGGTCAAGTCTGCCGACATCGTTACCGAGCCGGGCAATCCTCAAGATCCGGTGGTAGCCGATTTTCCACGAATGGCAGAGAGGGTCAGGGACTCCACTCTACCACCTTATCCTCACATCGAACGAGCGTTTAAGCGGGCGGAGGCGGATCCGCTACTTAAATCGTCCTCAAAGTTCAGTCAGAAGGGGGTTGACGTCTTAGCAGTCGAGGTTAGGAACCTCAACTACAAAGACTGGAAAATTCCGCAACCAGAGAGGGACGTTTTATCGTTCAACCCTAACACCAAGGTGGGGTCTCGCGATACTCCCAAACACCCTTCGCAGTGGGGCCAACAGGTGGATCGTTACGCGTGTGATGCATGGCACGCCAGTACACGCGCAGCTGGACTCGTCTCAACGGCTGGGATGATAACGGCGTACATGCGCAAGCTCTGCACCCTATCAAACGTCGAGCAAAGCAAAGCCGCCATCGCTACAGCAGGTATCGACGGGGCCGAGTTCGGTGACGTAGTGGCCAGCGAAGCAGGTTGTGAGTACATCTTGGAAATGGAACGCATAGCTGACTCCCTGGGATCGCTGCTGTATTCCCTCGCTCTAGAGTGCGGTTCTAGCGCAGCTGCCTCCACCCTTTCGCGCAGACGTCTCTGGCTAGAGACAGCCGGGGTAAAAGAGGAATTCTGCAAGGAGTGGATGGCCCACTCCTGCGCAGGGAACCAGGGCCTGTTTGGAACGACCCCGGACATTATCAGCAAATACAAGGCCGCCCAGGCCGAGCGCGAAACCTTGCACAAGGAGCTTCTCCCGATGATGAAGAACCCGCCTACCCCTAAGCCCGCGGTGGGCACAGGGCAGGGGGACAAGCCTGCGCGCAAGCAGAAATGGAGAGAGACTTATCCAAAAAGAGGTGGTAAAGTGGGGCGCGGGCGTGGACAGGGCTCACGTCCAAACTCCCAGTCTTCCACAGATCCAGCGGCCAAGGCGGCCAAGCCGGACAGCACAGACACTTCCAAGAAGGGAGCTGCCAAGTGACGTGTTTCGGCAGGATGTTACGACCCACACCAACAGACTGATTCCAGAGCCGTCTCCGGCGATATAGACGCTTGTTCAGGGGACACAGCGTGCGCAGGGCTAAACACTGCGCCTTTTATTTTGGTTTCTGATGCACAGTCTACTTGTTCTATTCCAAAGGTTGTGAATGTGAATAAAAGTTTTTATGTTGGTGATGATGGTGATTGCGTTTTAAAAGGTTTGAAACGCAAGTCTGATTGTCTGTCTGAATCTTTAGGTAAAGATGATGATAACAATGTAATAACATCCCTGCTGGAAATATTGGATAACAATGACATGAGCGCAAATGAGCCCCTGGGAGGGGACTATGATGCGACAATGTTTAGTCTCTCTGATGGGTCAAATGGTAATTTGGAAAGGTTCAAAACGCCAATTCCCCCATCTGGGTCTCCTTCACAAGGACGAAGCCCCCCCATGGATGCAGGGCATGGCGGGCGGGGCTTCCCCAGACCCTTTACGCGCAACTTACGCGCGCTACCTGAACAGCAAGGTACAGGAGGCAACGAGACCTCTGTCACGCATGTTACACAGGTGGAAGGAATTGGTCCCGTCGGCTTCTGTTTTGGATCAGATAGCCCACGGACACCAAATCCTTTTCGAGAACGGTATTGTACCCCCGTACTTGGGAATAGTGCATACGGAACTGGGGTCGGTGGCCGAAGCACAAATCCTAGACAACGAACTCACAGAGTTACTCTCGAAAGGGGCAATCACGGTAGTTCCTCCCCTAGAAAGAGAAGACGGGTTTTACAGCCGTTACTTTCTGGTCCCGAAGAAGGATGGGGGCATGCGCCCAATCCTAGATTTGAAACCCTTCAACAAGTATGTAGAGAAGGTCAGTTTCAAAATGCTACGCACACCGGTTCTGCTGTCAATGGTGACACAGTCCGATTGGCTAACTTCGGTCGACCTAAAAGATGCTTTCTATCATTGTCCGATTGCGGAAAGACAGAAAGTATCTTCGGTTCTGTTACCGGGGTCAGTGTTACCAGTACACATGCCTCCCGTTCGGATATCGCCTCTCTCCTCTGACATTCACAAGGTGTGTGAAAGCAGCGCTCGGAGTGTTGATGCGCAAAGGTATGCGCTTGGCATGGTTCCTAGACGACCTGTTGGTGTTGGCCCGGTCGCCGGAACAAGCAATACTCCATACTCAGGAGTTGATGGAATTCATGGAGTACATGGGTTTCACTATCAACATAAAGAAGAGCGCGCCATGGCCTTCGTGCCAGGCAACGTATCTGGGTCTGAGTTTGGATACGGTATCCATGCGCGCAACCCTTACGCAAGAGAGATGGCATTCCACCAGGACCACGTTAGCACATTTCGTCCCGGGGACATATGTCACTTATCGGATGATCAGGAGGCTGCTGGGCCTTCTGGCATCGGCTCACCAAGTTGTTCCTTTAGGTCTGTTGTTCATGAGGAGACTGCAATTGTGGTTCGCAGTTCACTTCTTGAAATACGGCAACGAACGCCGGTACAACAACCATCTTATCCTGGTCCCGCGCGTGGTAGCGCAGGACCTAGACCACTGGAACAGAGCCTGCGTGGACATGTCTGGGGTCCCTATGGGCCCAAGGGGACCCGAGGTAACGATTTATACGGATGCGTCCCTCTCGGGTTGGGGGGCCATCCTTGGCTACAAAACAGCGCGAGGAGTGTGGCCGTCTGGGGAGAAGGTCCACATCAACGCGCGCGAGACAGAGACGATTTGGCTGGCTATCCAGCATTTCGCTCAGGATCTCGTAGGCCGTCACATAATGATAATGACAGACAGCATGACGGCCAAGGCCTACATCAACCGCCAAGGCGGTATGAAGTCCAAGCGTTGCAGAGAGTTGGCCATGCAAATTTGGATTTGGGTCAACAGCAACGCGCTATCAATCAGGGCGCTTCATGTTCCTGGGAAGGACAACGAAGCAGCGGACATCCTCTCGAGAGGCGGCCCGCATGCGGACAATTGGAGCCTCAACCCAGCCATAGTGGCTATGATCTGGGAGAGGTTCGGAGTAGCTCAAGTGGATCTGTTCGCATCGAAACTCAATTACAAGTGCCCTCGTTGGTACTCGATGCTCCCGTCCGACCTAGCGCCGTTGGGGGTCAACGCGCTTGGACTAGATCCATGGCCCGAGGAGATGCTTTACGCATTCCCCCCGCGCAGGTGCCTCCTAGACCTGGTGGTCAAGTTCGAGCGCACAGGGGGTCGGTTAGTTCTCGTGGCCCCGTACGAACCGAGCACCCCGTGGTTTCCGCGAATAGTGCCCTGGATAGTAGGCGAGCGGTTCGACGTCCCGGAGTGGGCGGACGCGCTCACACAAGCAGGAGGGCTGCTACGGGAGGGCCCCTGGATAGGAGGCTCCCGATTAGCGGCGTGGATGCTTACAAAGCCAGGCTCTTAGCTATGGGACTTAGTGCGCAAGTGATTCGTGTCATCTTAGCGGGGCGTAAAGACTCCACATATTCCAGGTACCAGGGGTACTGGAATCGATTTGACCAATTTTGCGCTGAACGCGACATGGACCCTTTGTCAGTAGGGATTGGCCCTATACTGACTTTTGTGGAGGTCTGTAGGAGTGATAGACTATGGTCTTTATCCTCGGTCAAAGTCTGTGTATCGGCTCTCACGTTCTTCCGGGGGGAAGATCGAGGGTAGCACGGTTTTCACACACCCGCTCATGACGCAGTACCTGTTGGGTGCTAAGAAGCTCTCAGCTAAGGAGCTTACGAGAGCTGAAACTTGGGATGCTTCCCTTGTTCTGCGCGCACTAGAGAAAGATCCCTTTGAACCCATGTCTACGGCAGACATGCGTTATGTCTCGGCTAAGCTGGCTGTGCTCTTGGCACTTACCACCGCAGCGAGGGGTTGTGAGCTCACTGCACTCACCATCAAGGGGATGGTGTTTTCTGGTGATCTGATGGTCACGCTCTTTACAGACCCCAGCTTCGTGCCCAAAACTGTGTCTGTCCTGACGAGTAGGGCCCCGGTGGTGATACACGCGTTTCATCCGTCACCGGTGACTAGGGATGAGAAACGCTTGCACCTCTCGTGTCCTGTACGGGCTTTACGCATTTACATGCGGCGCACAGCAGATATTCGTAGGTCTAACAGGCTGCTGTTGACCTACAGAGTGAGCAAACCAGGTTATGCCCTTTCCACCCAGAGGCTAGCACACTGGCTGGTGGATGGTATTACGGAGGCGTATACCAAAGCGGGTAAAACAGCTCCTAAGCTGAAGGCGCATTCTACCCGAGGGACTGCTACGTCGATAGCTGTGTTGTCAGGTATCGACTGGGAGGTCATCCGCCAGGCGGCGGTTTGGAGTGGTGAGACCACTTTCTTACGGCATTATTACCGGCACGTTAAGGTGCGGTCGGTTGCCGACGCTGTTCTGGAGCAGGCCTCTTAGGATGCTCTCATCAGAACACGTACCCCTTCCCACCAGGGGTTTGAAGGGTTCATTGGACGGCTAGGGAACGGAGGCACGAATCCTGTCGTTGTTCAATGCAATAACCCTCTCAGCCATTTTGGAGTACGTGAAATGTAACTTTGGGTTCGCTTCGCGAACCCTAGTTATATGAACAACGACAAAATGGCTGAGAATAGAGCCGTTCTCCTCCTACCCGGGCCACAGGTGTGGTGCTCATTTAGTTGGAGATGGTTCGACTTACAAAGAGGAATAGCGCTTCCGGTGGGCGTGCCAATACGGGGTCGGTGGGAGGACATATGACCACAGGGGGTCATATTGTCCGGGATTGGCACGGGGAATGCACCTCCATCATTTTTCTTTTTTCCAGCGAGCTATTGTGGATGATGTCACAATGCAATAACCCTCTCAGCCATTTTGTCGTTGTTCATATAACTAGGGTTCGCTTTGCGAACCCAAAGTTTTTTTGTTAAGCCCTTTTCTTTTCTTGTCACATGTCGTCCCTGTGTCCTTTGTCTTGAATGTGAAGAGCTGTAAAGTTTTGATTCAGCTAAGGATCATACGAAAAGAAAAATCATAAATGATATTAAAACGGCGTTAAGGAAAAAATAGGTTGGTAAGGGAGGGCAAAAAGGCCCACCTGTCTTTAATGTGTCAAATTACCCAGCGCTTCTCTTCCTCTGAAGAAAACATCACTAAATTAAACCCCTTGAGGCAAATTTGTAATTGTGATATTGGGCTATACAAATAAAATTGACGTGACTTAAATATCGGAATCCAGTCACCTCTGTCACCCCAACTATGCTTAAGTCTCAACCCAACAGTCTATGGAAGAGCACCACTGATTTAAATTGAGTTCTTTAGTACAGTATGTGTTGGACTTTCCCCAAGTCTTAGTACAGTCATGTGGTCCTCTTGCCATACTTTGCAGCATGAGATTGACAATTTTGAGTATGAATCAGCACTATTTGCATGAAGATGAACTTGTATAGAATCCCTTTGTCACTGTCCACAGTGACAAAGGGATTCTGACTCTAAACCTGATTGCAGGGCGGTCATCATGACAAATATACGCTATGCAAAGCTACAGAGTTTGATACCAAAAACTAGAAAGAGACCAAAACCAAGTAGGCCTTACCTCAAGTATGCATTTATATATAACCAGAAAAATAGTATTTGCAACCTTTTGTAACACATAGTTTCTGAAAATTGAGTTGCTGTATAACAGCAAAAACCATCTAGGGAATGATAACTGGCCCGCCTCGACAGCCATGACAGTACCATGTCAATGATATAAAAAACAAAGCTGATGTTTTGCCATTTGTATGAATTCAGCCTAGGAGCGGAGCATTATAGTATAATGCTGCTCAAGAGTATTGGTATATTTCCCACACTGGGCCAGTAGGACTGTTAGAAGACTAGACTAATACTTTATGTCTATCTCTGTGCAGATGAAGTGGATTATTAAACCGTTATAAAGAATCGTACTGACTACCGAACTTCTGCTGGAGAAAAAATGCAGCCTCCGTTTATTCGGTCGTTTTTGGGAGAGAAAATGAACAGCGTCTCGGTGACGTAATCAATCCGCGCATGCAAGCGCAACACCGCCCACTTGTGGACAAATAAAGTCATCACTGACTGTAAACAAAATAATAGTACACAATAACACAGAGTCATACAAATACACTGGTGTCATATCTCAACACTCCCACTTATGAATCATGTGCTTACTGTATACCTTTTCATATTCATAGAACAAAATGAAAAGAAACTTGGTATAACCCATACCACTCACATTTCACACACCAAACATTGCCTTAGCAAATGTCTTCAGTTTTATCTTGGATGCGGGCTTCGTCATGACATCCGCAACCATTTCGTCTGTAGGGCAATACACCAATGATATCCTTTCCTCTCTTATGGTAGACCTTATAAAGTGGTATTTGATATCCACATGTTTGCAGCGTTGCCTACACACCGGGTCCTTCGCTAAAGCTATTGTCCCCTGGTTGTCCTCATAAACCACTGTTCTCTTGTATATGTCATAGTCTATGGGGGCATGAAGATAGGCCGTCTTTACATCCATCTGGTGTAAAATCAAGTCATACTGACCTGCCTTCTGTAGATGCACTCGAACACTTGTTAGGTTGGCTGTCGGCGAAAATGTCTCCCCATAATCCACCCCAGCTCTCTGGCTATATCCCTTTGCTACAAATCTAGCCTTGTACTTGTCATGTCCGTCTATATCTGTCTTTATTGCATACACCCACCTTCCTCCCACTGTTTTCTTGCCCTCTGGCAATTTCGTAAGGGTGAATGTTTTGTTGTCTCTTAGAGACTCCATTTCCTTTTCCATTGCCCTGGACCACTTTTCTGACTCTGGCGATTCCATGGCCTCTTTAAAGGTCAGAGGGACACCGCACACTGCCCTGTATGCATAATCTATAGTAGTGAGTGAACTGTCATCACTGTCGCCCTGACTATAGTCAATCAGGTATCTCGGAGGGTTGCGTTCCCTTTGGGGTACCTCCCACTGGCTGAGGCTTGTGACGTCACCCTTGGGTGCGCCTCATCATCATCCTCGGGTGCTGACTGTGTACCGTCAGTCTGTACATTTTTCTGTACCCCCGGCTGAGTTGCAGCTGTCTCAACAGACTTTCTCTCTCTTACCCAGTCTTCTGGGCGCAGACCTGGTGTCTGAGTCTCATTTTCACTAGTTGCCTTGTGTACAGACTTAACTAGTCTGTGTTTCTGTACTTTCTCTTGGTCAGGGTAGTAGACTAGGCAGGCTGGGCTGTTCTTGTCGTGTCCTACAAAACGCCCCATCTCACATCTAGAATCTAACTTTCCGTTGTCCTGCTGGTAAGCATAGCATTCTGTCCCGAACTTTTGCATTCTAGCCATGTTGCACTTTTTTCCTGTCATTGCCGTGTATGGCGTAGTGCCTGTGTGCTTGTTGAAGCATCTGTTTCTGGTGTGGGCTGCCTCCTGTACAGCATAATGCCAGAGGCTCTTTGGTAGACCACTATCTATTAGCATACACCTAGCCATCTCGAATAGTGTGCGTCCTCTCTCTGCAACGCCATTTTGATGGGGAGAGTATGGGCAGGATGTCTCATGTCTTATTTTGTTCCATCTCAACAGGGTTTGAAACTCCTTGCCTGTAAACTCAGTTCCATTATCCGACCTTATGCATTTCACAGTCCCATAGGGAGCTACATCTACCAGAAATTTCTCGGTCGCTTGCACTGTGTCACTCTTTGTTTTTAAGAAATAAACACACTGCCCCTGTGCACACATCTGTAAATGATTGCATGTACCTGAAACCATTAATGGACTCGTTTGCCACAGGACCAGCTAAATCAGTGTTTACCAACTCCAGTGGTCTTGGCTTTGTCTGTAGGTTTCCTGTTCCTGTTTTGGGTAAACTTCCCTTCTATACATACTGCACACTCTTTGTCAGGTTTACACACTTTACCCTTTATATGCCTACCATCAGTGATATCCTGTAGCTTTATGATATCGTCATAGTTGCAGTGGCCCATTATCTCATGCCAAGTGTCTATATCATGGCTCACATGGCACTTTTCAACAACACATTCAGTTTTCAAATAGTACATTTTCCCCTGTACAAAAATGTCAAACCTGGTACCATCCGGTAACATCAGGGCATCTCTGCCCTCTTCGAAGAACACACTGGCTCCGTGTGCTGTCACAGACTTCACAGAGAAGAGCTCTTGGGGGTACGATGGAATATATAGTGCGTTCCGCAGTGTCACTCTACACCGTCGCCCCTCACTGTCGAGCAGACATACCGTAGCATCTCCCCTGCACCACACAAAAGGTGCGCTTACCGTCTGCCAGCTCCATGCAGTATTTCTCTGGCTTGAACGAGCTGTCAAAGCTCTTGAACTTCTTCTGATCATTGACTATGTGGGAAGAAGCCCCACAGTCCACAATCAATCCTGGTTTGAACTGTTGCCGTCGTCCTGGTCCTGCTGAGCTGCTCTCTCCAGCCTGCACTCTGAAAATGTGGTCCTCTTCTTCCGCAGCATTCCCCGGTCCCTGACCTCGACCTGCTCCGTGACCACCACCGCCGCCGCCACCTTGCTCGCGTGCACACCTGGCTCCATCAGCGCGGTCCTTCTTCTTGCACACTTTGTCCATGTGACCCTTGACCCGGCAGAAGCTGCACCACACGCTGCGTGAACAGTCCGTTTTCCGATGGCCTTTGTCACCGCATCGCCAGCACACCATTTGTTCATCATCTCCCTCACAGCGTTTCACTGGCTTTTCTTAGGCGCTGCATGGGCCTTCATCACCCTCTCGGACGTCTCGTCCGATGCTGTAGCATTAGCTACATCTTCAGCCGCCTCAAAGTTTCTCAATTTGGCCTTAAATTGTCCCAATGTCAACTCACTGTCGCCATGTGTCACCATTAGAGTGAATGGCTTATATCTCTCGGATAACCCCCTCATCACCATGGCCATCATTAGTCCCTCACTCGGTGCTTCTCCCGCCCCTTTGAGAGCCATAATGATTTGTTCAGCTCGGATAATGTATTCGGTTATCGTCTCATTATCAGCTTTCTTTAGCCCAGTCAATGTTACATACAGAGTGACAATCCGGGGTCTGCCCTTACCAATGTAATGTTCCCGCAACACCCGTAGACTCTCTCTACCTTTGTTCTTCGTTTCTCTGAAGATCAGTCCCAAGCTTGTGTTGTCCAATAAAGGCGCCAATGCGCAGTAGGCGTCCGCGTTCCGCTCCTCGTCTAGGGCCTGCTCTTCCGCTGTCAAAGGTCCCACGGGCTCGGTAAGAATGGTGGTTTTCAGCCCCACACCATGCATGCAACAGAGCATTCGCTCTTCCCACAGTTCATACGCATCGGCCTGTCCGTTGAATGTGGGCCACCTGCTCTTCTTCCGCTCCATCTCCCTAGGTAGCGTTAGCTTAGCGTTCTGTTAGCTTCCCGATAGGCTCTCTCGATGCTAACTAGCTTCACACTTGCTAACTTGCTACTCCGTGCTAACCTGCGCGCATCCCGCCATCCGAGATTATCACACTTCGTGTACTTCTTTTATCAAACTACTAAATAATCCAACGTTATCTGGGCCCATAACCTGTTAGAAGACTAGACTAATACTTTATGTCTATCTCTGTGCAGATGAAGTGGATTATTAAACCGTTATAAAGAATCGTACTGACTACCGAACTTCTGCTGGAGAAAAAAATGCAGCCTCCGTTTATTCGGTCGTTTTGGGAGAGAAAATGAACAGCGTCTCAGTGACGTAATCAATCCGCGCATGCAAGCGCAACACCGCCCGCTTGTGGACAAACAACGTCATCACTGACTGTAAACAAAATAATAGTACACAGTAACACAGTCATACAAATATACTGGTGTCATATCTCAACAAGGACACAGTCAATCCTATCATTGACACAATAATTACCATTCTTTCATCCCAGAGGGAGGGATTCCCTGTTCATCTGTGCTACACCTGTTGGCCTTATTTACCCTGTCTCTCTTATTGCCTTGATTCTATGTTTAAACACAATGTAAAGAATTTTTTTTTTAAAACAAGAATGTGGCAAGCCAAGTTGCACCAGACTGCAAGTAATATCTAGCAGTAACTCGCAAAATGCCCCACTCCTGGACTTGTGTGCGCCTCCTGCCACTGTGTCCTTGGATTGCATTGTAGGATAAATATCAGTTCATTGACAATGTAACTGGGAACACTGTTCAGTTGTATTTGATTGATAACTGTGCTGGAATGGTGCAGACTCAACTTTGCTTGCCTCCATGCAACTCCTTCCCCCTCCCTGCATTCACACTAGTAGTGACCTTACTTTTGAAAATGACCATACTGATACACCCATGCATTATAAAACTATTTTTTCCAGTAAATCTCTTCATTACATAAATATTGTGCTGTCAAAGCAGTTTCGCCTTTGCAGGTTTGTCCAGTGTCATTTGGACAACCAGCAATTGAAACTCGTAGCACTTAAATTGAGCAATCTATGTACCAAAATAATCATACTACCTTCCACATTATCTTGATTTTCTTATATTTTGTTTAATGTTTAATGCTGGAATGAAAGGTGGGGTTTAAAGGTGAGTTGACGAAGGCGTATGAGTTTAAATACTTGGGGTCAACTGTCCAAAGTAACGGTGAGTGCAGAAAAGAGGTGAAAGAAGAGAGGGCAGGCAGGGTGGAGTGGGTGGAGAAGAGTGCCAGGAGTGATTTGTGACAGAAGGGTACCAGCAAGAGTTAAAGGGAAGGTTTACAAGATGGTTGTGAGACCAGCTATGTTATATGGTTTGGAGACAGTGGCACTGAAAAAGACAGGAGGCGGAGCTGGAGGTGGCAGAGTTGAAGATGCTAAGATTTTCACTGGGAGTGATGAAGGAGGACAGGATTAGGAATGGGTATATTAGAGGGACAGCTCTGGTTGGATGGTCTGGAGACAAAGCAAGAGAGGCAAGATTGAGATGGCTTGGACATGTGTGGAGGAGAGATGCTGGGTATATTGGGAGAAGGATGCTGAATATGGAGCTGTCAGGGAAGAGGAAAAGAGAAAGGCCAAAGAGGAGGTTTATGGATGTAGTGAGAGAGGACATGCAGGTGGCTGGTGTGACAGAGGAAGATGTGGAGGACCCCTAACGGGAACAACCGAAAGTAGCAGTAGTAGTAGCAGCAGCAGTAGTAGTTTAAAGGTGGAGTGATGCACCAACTCAAATCCCTGGTAATGTGAGAAGTTATTTGACAATAACACAGATTATTATTCTAATAAAAACAATAGGGTCCTTTGAAGTTTTTATATGGTTAACGCCATAAAGCAGGGCAGCCCTCAAAAGTTCACATGTCAACCTCCTCATTTAAGGGATTTTTCCAATTGAATCAACAAGTAGGGGTGGGGTAGTAAGGAGTGTTATTTTAATTTGGTTTCATCCTTGAATTATAGATATATGCATCAAAAGGGAGTTGGCATTCCAATTCATCCCAAAGGTGTTGGATGGGTTGAGGTCAGGGCTTTGTGCAGGCCAGTCAAGTTCTTCCACACCAAACTCTGCAAACCATGTCTTTATGGACCAGGCTTTGTGCATTGAGGCAGTGTCATGCTGAAACAGGGAAGGGCCTTCCCCAGACTGTTGCCACAAACCCAGATTGGTCCATCAGACTGTCAGATAGTAAAACTTGATTCATCACTCCAGAAAGCACGTTTCCACTGCTCCAGAGATCAATTGTGGTGTGCTTTACACCACACTAGCCAACGTTTGGCATTGTGCATGATGATTTTAGGCTTGTGCTTGGCCATGGACACCCAATTTATGAAGCGCCCAACAAACAGTTTTTGTGCTGACATTGCTTCCAGAGGTCGTTTGGGACTCGATAGTGAGTTTTGCAACCAAGAACAGACGATTTTTACACATTATGCTTCAGCACTCGACAGTCCTGTTCTGTAAGCTTGTGTGGTCTACTGCTTAACAGCCGAGCTGTTGTTACTGTGAGACAGTTCCACTTCACAATAGCATGCTTACAGTTCACCGGAGCAGCTCTAGCTGAGTAAAAAAAAATTGTTTCACTTTATTTCTGATTTTTCCCCTATTTTCCCAATTTAGTAGCCAATCGATCCCTATTCTAGTTCAAACACCCACCCTCGTACTGTACGCGTTCGCCAACTGCATCTCTCCAGCCGGCAGTCTCAAAGGAGACGCCTCGCCACTTTTGTGATAAGGTGAATCCAGGCCAAACCACTGTTTTTTCCCCGACACACACAGAGACGCATTCGTGTGACGAACACAAGCTGACTCCGCCCCCCTCCCAAAGACAGGGTTGCCAATTATTGCTGCCTCATTGAATCCGGCCATAGTTGGATCTGATGAGACCGAGGCGCGAACCCCGATCCCCAGTGGGCAAATGCATCGACACACATCCAACGCTTAGACCACTACACCACCGCGGACCCTCTAGCAGGGTAAAAAATTGACCAACTGACTTGTTGGAAAGATGGCATCCTCTGACAGCGCCATGCTGAAAGTCACTGAGCTCCTCAGTAAGGCCCATTCTATTGCCAATGTTTGTCTATGGAGACCGCATGGGTGTATGCTTGATTTTATGCATCAACCAGCAATGGATGTGGCTGAAATAGCCAAACCCATTCATAAGAAGACATGTCCACATACTTTTGGCATACTGTCTCTCTCTTGAACTACTTACCCTTGTCTCTCTCTCTCCCTCACTCTCTTTCTCTGCCTTTGTCTCAGTGGCTGAACCTCCCACTAACACACAGCGTACTGTCATTCATTATTATACTAATTAGCTGTCTGGGTGAGTCACACAATGGCCCTCGAAAAACAGCCAGAGGAGCTATGGGCTGTGCGTCAGTCTCACAGCACTAAATGGAAATTAAAATGTGACTCACGCATTTAATTATGACGGAACCATAAAACAAATGTCATGGTGACACCGAGTTAAGTAGACGTGTCTGGTAGTCATTGTTTGCACACGGGAGATTGTTTTCCACCCTGCAGCAACCATGTATCAGTGAGACTTCCCAAACTATTCCTTATGGGATGATACAATAGTGCAGCAGCAGTTTAGTAACAGTATAAACACTGAGACTTCTACAAACGCTGTATCTGAACATAATCTTATTGATTAGAGAATATGGTTACAATTTCAGCCAGGACTTGTGTTAATCAAACATTTGCTTTCAAAAGCCTTCATTTCGAGCCAGAAAGCTGGCCATTTTTTTGGCTTATGTTAATTTTTTATGTTGATGTGAAATATGAATCAATAGCCATTAACTCTATTATATTAATCTTTTAACATAAAATTTCAACCAGATGGTGAACCACTCAACTGCAGCACCTTAAAAGCATAGTTTATTACAACAATAACACATGAAAAAGGCTTCTTTTACTCTGTGTTATGGGTGAGACAATGGTTAAAAAAATGTAAGGTTCAGCCCATTATGATTTCAATAGACACAGTATCCATAATCAAAGGGATAAGCACACATTTGGAAATGATATCTTTAGTGATATGATTTTACACAACACGCAAGCCGACAGAGGTTTTCTTTAAAGTATTGTACATACATGAAAATCAAATAAACATTAGAAAACAAAACTGGTTGCTAACTAGCTCTTCAGTTACCTTAAGAATTGGCCTGGCAAGCAACAAAGTAAAGTTGGAAAGACTGGCAGAATAACCAGGACAGCTGAAATCCAGCTTTGACCAATTTAACTTGCCTGTCATTAGTTGATATTCATTAATTGATATACATTATAAGAATCTGGATTGGAGTTTTAGCTGTGGATAGGCCAAAGTTGTTATTTTTTTCACCCCCCCCCCTTTTCTCTCCAATTGTACTTGGCCAATTATGCCACTCTTCCGAGCCACTGCTCCACCCCCTCTGCCAAGCCAGAGAGGACTGCAGGCTACCACATGCCTCCTCCAATACATGTGGAGTCGCCAGCTGCTTCTTTTCACCTGACAGTGAGGAGTTTCACTAGGGCGACATAGCGCGTGGGAGGATCATGCTATTCCCCCCAGTCCCCCCCCCCCCGCAAACAGGCGCCCCGATCAACCACAAATGGTGCTAGTGCAGCGACCAGGAAGCATACCCACATCCGGCTTCCCACCCGTAGACACAGCCAATTATGTTTGGAGGGACGCCCGACCAAGCTGGAGGTAACACGGGGATTCGAACCAGCGATCCCCGTGTTGGTAGGCAACAAAATAGACTTCTACACTACCCAGACACCTATGTCAGTGTTTTGAAAACATTGGCTGCAGAAACAATGTGAGCGAAGACTTTCTGTTGACAGCTGCTGTCATGGCAGATCAGGTTAATGGTGGGGATGAGTATTTTGATACTCTGCCAAAGAAAGTATGTTAACCTCAACAAAATCAATTTGTACTTGAACTTTGGCCAAGAAATTACTTCTAGTACAAGAAGGACGACCCATTTCAGGAGTCTCAACACCATACATTAGTACCAAAGGAGAAAAAGTGACCAACACCCAGTTTTTCAAAGTAAAAGCTTGAATTACTCATTGTCTTCATTTAGTCTTCTTGAAAGGGAGCTGAACACGGATTTTTAAGCCTTGAAACAGCCAAAAAATAGACTTGCAAAAGGGGGTGCTACTCAATATATGGAAAATGGTGTGGAAGCAGTTGTCACCATCCACAGTTGTTACCAACTGTTACCACAGTACCATGGATGGTAACCTCGGTTCTGAGTTCTCTTGTACAAACCCTAATTCCAATGAAGTTGGGATGTTGTGTAAAACGTGAATAAAAACAGAATACAATGATTTGCAAATCCTTTTCCACCTATATTCAATTGAATACACTACAAAGACAATGTATTTAATGTTCAAACTAATAAACTTTATTGTTTCTTGCAAATATTCACTCATTTTGAATTTGATGCCTGCAACACGTTCCAAAGAAGCTGGGACAGGGGCAACAAAAGACTGGGAAAGTTGAGGAATGCTCAAAAAACACCTGTTTGGAACATTCCACAGGTGAACAGGTGAATTGGAAACAGGTGAGTGTCACGATTGGGTATAAAAGGAGCATCCCCAAAAAGCTCAGTCGTTCACAAGCAAGGATGGGGCGAGGGTCACCACTTTGTGAACAACTGCGTGAGCAAATAGTCCAACAGTTTAAGAACAACGTTTCTCAACACACAATTGCAAGGAATTTAGGGATTTCATCATCTACAGTCCATAATATCATCAAAAGATTCAGAGAATCTGGAGAAATCACTGCACGTAAGCGGCAAGGCTGAAAACCAACACTGAATGCCCGTGACCTTCGATCCCTCAGGCGGCACTGCATTAAAAACCAACATCATCCTGTAAAGGATATTACCACGTGGGCTCAGGAACACTTCAGAAAACCATCGTTAGTTAATACAGTTCATCGCTACATCTACAAGTGCAAGTTAAAACTCTACCATGCAAAGCGAAAGCCATATATCAACAACACCCAGAAACGCCGCTGGCTACTCTGGGACCGAGCTCATCTGAGATGGACTGAAGCAAAGTGGAAAAGTGTGCTGTGGACTGACGAGTCCACATTTCAAATTGTTTTTGGAAATCATGGACGTCGTGTCCTCCGGGCTAAAGAGGAAAAGGACCATCCAGATTGTTAAGAGCGCAAAGTTCAAAAGCCAGCATCTGTGATGGTATGGGGGGGGGGTGTTAGTGCCCATGGCACAGGTAGCTTGCACATCTGTGAAGGCACCATTAATACTGAAAGGTACATACAGGTTTTGGAGCAACATATGCTGCCATCCAAGCGACGTCTTTTTCAGGGATGTCCCTGCTTATTTCAGCAAGACAATGCCAAGCCCCATTCTGCATGTGTTACAACAGTGTGGCTTTGTAGTAAAAGAGTGCGAGTACTAGACTGGCCTGCCTGCAGTCCAGACCAGACCTGTCTCCAATTGAAAATGTGTGGCGCATTATGAAGCGCAAAATACGACAACGGAGACCCCGGACTGTTGAGCAACTGAAGTCGTACATCAAGCAAGAATGGGAAAGAATTCCACCTACAAAGCTTCAACAATTAGTGTCCTCAGTTCCCAAACGCTTATTGAGTGTTGTTAAAAGGAAAGGTGGTGTAACACAGTGGTAAACATGCCCCTGTCCCAGTTTTTTTGGAACGTGTTGCAGGCATCAAATTCAAAATGAGTGAATATTTGCAAAAAACAATAAAGTTTATCAGTTTGAACATTAAATATATTGTCTTTGTAGTGTATTCAATTGAATATAGGTGGAAAAGGATTTGCAAATCATTGTATTCTATTTTTATTTACATTTTACACAACGTCTCAACTACATTGGAATTGGGGTTTTTACTTTTTCTGGTTTTGTTTATTTTTTTAATTTCCAGCGCCCACTCACCGATCACATACAGCAAATAACTTTTAAGCCTCCAATTGTCCACTGAACAAACTGAACAAACTTTTTTACCGACTTTAACTGAAGGTTTTAATGAAAATCTTGCCAAGATTTTGACTGGTACAGCCCTGTGTGGACTACGACGAAGGGGGAAGCGAGCCGGAGCACTCGTTAAAACTGCGACAGCTGGGATTTAGAACCGCGTTCCAGCAAGTCCACCCGGCTAATGTCTGCAATCTGCAATAGAGGCTTTGAAAGATGGCCCACTCAGATTCCATGTCTCCAGTCTCCCTCGGGATACATGAGAACTCATTCCGGAGGTGGGACTTGAAGATCTCACGGACAGGGGCCTCCGCCAGACGTTCCCAGTTCACCCTTACTACATGTTTGGCCCACTCAGATTCCATGTCTCCAGTCTCCCTCGGGATACATGAGAACTCATTCCAGAGGTGGGACTTGAAGATCTCACGGACAGGGGCCTCCGCCAGACGTTCCCAGTTCACCCTTACTACATGTTTGGGTTTGCCAGGTCTGTCCGGCAGCTTTCTCCACCATCTGATTCAACTCACCACCAGGTGGTAATCATTCAACAGCTTTGCTCCTCTCTTCACCCGAGTGTCCAAAGCATATGGCCGCAGATCTGATGATGTGACCACAAAGTCTATCATCAATCTTTGGCCTAAGGTGTTCTGGTACCAAGTACACTTATGAACTACCTTATGTTCAAACATGGCGTTTGTTATGGCCAGTCCATGACTCGCACAGAAGTCCAGTAATAAGGCTCCGCCCGGGTTCTGATCGGGGAGACCATTCCTCCCAATTACGCACCTCCAGGTTTCTCCGTCGTTGCCCACGTCAGCATTGAAGTCCCCCAGCAGAACTATAGAGTCCCTTGGCCATCTCCAGCCCCTCAGCTCAGGCTCCTTCCCTGCCATAGAGGTGACATTCCACATCCCGACGACCAATTTGCGATGCCGGAAGTCGGCACGCCCCAGTCCTCGCCTTTGCCTGCCGCCTGGACTGCATTGTGCTCTACCCCAATGCTCATCTCCATGTGTGGTGGGTCCTCGGGGTGGTGGCTCCATGTTGTTTTTTCAGGCTGGGCCCGACCGGGTCCCTTGGGCCAAGGCCTGGCCATCAGATGCTCACTGGCGAGCTCCCTTCCCAGGTCTGGCTCCAGGAGGGGGCCGCAGTTTCCCTTTTCTGGGTGAGGTGCTGTATCTCTGGTGTTCTTTCATTGTGTTTCTTAGGAATCACTCTTAGTTTGGGCCATCCCCTTGGACCTATTTGCCTTGGAAGACACTACCAGGAGCTATTGCCCCTGACAACTCAGCTCCCAGGATCACAAGGACACCCAAACCCCTCCACTGCCCTAACGTCTGTGGTCATGAAATTCTTCGAGAGACAGGTGTTGGCCCACCTGAAGGAAATCACAGGCCCCCTGCTCAAACCCCTGCAGTTTGCCTACCAAGCAAACAGGTCAGTGGAGGATGCAGTCAATATGGGATTTCACTACATTTTCCAACACCTCAGCTCCCCAGGGACACATGTAAGGGTCCTGTTTGTGGACTTCAGCTCAGTGTTCAACACGATCATCCCAGATATCTTCCACTCCAAACTCACCCGGCTCACTGTACCATTCCCCATCTGCCAGTGGATTAAAAACTTCCTGACAGACAGGAGGCAGCTGGGGAAAATCGCATCCAGCACCCGGACAATCAGCACTGGCGCCCCTCAGGAATGTTTGCTCTCCCCTCTACTCTTCTCCCTCTCCACAAATTACTGCACCTCAGGTGACCCATCTGTTTAACTCCTGAAGTTTGCGTATGACACAAACATCATTTGTCTTATTTCGGATGGTGATGAGTCTACACATAAATGGGAGGTTGAACAGCTGGCATGAAACAGGCTTGTACTGTCTCATAAAGAATTTACTTGACTCACTGGATTATATATATATATATATATATATATATATATATATATATATATATATATATATATATATATACACTACCGTTCAAAAGTTTGGGATCACCCAAACAATTTTGTGTTTTCCATGAAAAGTCACACTTATTCACCACCATATGTTGTGAAATGAATAGAAAATAGAGTCAAGACATTGACAAGGTTAGAAATAATGATTTGTATTTGAAATAAGATTTTTTTTACATCAAACTTTGCTTTCGTCAAAGAATCCTCCATTTGCAGCAATTACAGCATTGCAGACCTTTGGCATTCTAGCTGTTAATTTGTTGAGGTAATCTGGAGAAATTGCACCCCACGCTTCCAGAAGCAGCTCCCACAAGTTGGATTGGTTGGATGGGCACTTCTTGCGTACCATACGGTCAAGCTGCTCCCACAACAGCTCAATGGGGTTCAGATCTGGTGACTGCGCTGGCCACTCCATTACCGATAGAATACCAGCTGCCTGCTTCTGCTCTAAATAGTTCTTGCACAATTTGGAGGTGTGTTTAGGGTCATTGTCCTGTTGTAGGATGAAATTGGCTCCAATCAAGCGCTGTCCACTGGGTATGGCATGGCGTTGCAAAATGGAGTGATAGCCTTCCTTATTCAGAATCCCTTTTACCCTGTACAAATCTCCCACCTTACCAGCACCAAAGCAACCCCAGACCATCACATTACCTCCACCATGCTTAACAGATGGCGTCAGGCATTCTTCCAGCATCTTTTCATTTGTTCTGCGTCTCACAAACGTTCTTTGTGATCCAAACACCTCAAACTTGGATTCATCCGTCCACAACACTTTTTTCCAGTCTTCCTCTGTCCAATGTCTGTGTTCTTTTGCCCATCTTAATCTTTTTCTTTTATTGGTCAGTCTCAGATATGGCTTTTTCTTTGCCACTCTGCCCTGAAGCCCAGAATCCCGCAGCCGCCTCTTCACTGTAGATGTTGACACTGGTGTTTTGCGGGTACTATTTAATGAAGATGCCAGTTGGGGACCTGTGAGGCGTCTGTTTCTCAAACTAGAGACTCTAATGTACTTATCTTCTTGCTCAGTTGTGCAACGCGGCCTCCCACTTCTTTTTCTACTCTGGTTAGAGCCTGTTTGTGCTGTCCTCTGAAGGGAGTAGTACACACAGGTGTAGGAAATCTTCAATTTCTTAGCAATTTCTTGCATGGAATAGCCTTCATTTCTAAGAACAAGAATAGACTGTCGAGTTTCAGATGAAAGTTCTCTTTTTCTGGCCATTTTGAGCGTTTAATTGACCCCACAAATGTGATGCTCCAGAAACTCAATCTGCTCAAAGGAAGGTCAGTTTTGTAGCTTCTGTAACGAGCTAAACTGTTTTCAGATGTGTGAACATGATTGCACAAGGGTTTTCTAATCATCAATTAGCCTTCTGAGCCAATGAGCAAACACATTGTACCATTAGAACACTGGAGTGATAGTTGCTTGAAATGGGCCTCTATACACCTATGTAGATATTGCACCAAAAACCAGACATTTGCAGCTAGAATAGTCATTTACCACATTAGCAATGTATAGAGTGTATTTCTTTAAAGTTAAGACTAGTTTAAAGTTATCTTCATTGAACAGTACAGTGCTTTTCCTTCAAAAATATGGACATTTCAATGTGATCCCAAACTTTTGAACGGTAGTGTATATATATATATATATATATATATATACACACACACACACATAGTGATAGTAGCTTTATTGACAGCTGGTGATTGCTTATGACATTAAATAGGCTTGTCCTGTCTCATAATTTACTTGACTCACTGGATTATTTTGCTCCTTATTTGTTGAGCACTTTCCTTACCACTGAGTGTTTCTTAAAAAAAAAAAAATATATATATATGTATATACATATATATATATATATATATAAATATGAAGATGTGTGTTGTAGTGTTTTTATTCTATGTTAAGTACATGGAGAGAGCCATGAAACCGGAGTCAAATCCATGTATGTGCAAAATTACATGGCCAATAAACATGATTCTGATTCTGATTCAGTCTAATCACCTTAATCCCTTGATACTTCAACAGGATACTCCAAATTACTCCTCTTGTGGATGGATCGAAAATAAATCAGTTCAACAGAGTATGTTATTTGTATTTATTTCTGTATTATTTCTGTAGCCCAGCATAAGAGTAAAAGCGTAGTATTTCCAATCCTTTTACAGCCTTGGCTTGCTCCTTATGTTGATTTAGTGAAGCAGAAGAGAAGAGATGATCATTGTCACACTTTCAATGGTTCTTTGATATTGAATGAAACTACTTCTACTACTTTCGGCTGCTCCCGTTAGGGGTCGCCACAGCAGATCATCCTTTTCCATCTCTTCCTGTCTTCTGCATCTTCCTCTGTCACACCAGCCACCTGCATGTTTTCCCTCACCACATCCATAAACCTCTTCTTTGGCCTTCCTCTTTTCCTCTTCCCTGGCAGCTCCATATTCACCATCCTTCCCCCGATATATCCAGCATCTCTCCACACATGTCCAAACCATCTCAGTCTTGCCTCTCTTACTTTGTCTCCAAACCGTCCAACTTGAGCAGTCCCTCTAACATAATTATTCCTAATCCTGACCTTCTTCGTCACCCCCAATGAAAATCTGAATATCTTCAACTTTGCCACCTCCAGCTCCGCCTCTGTCTTTCCGTCAGTGCCACTGTCTCCAAACCCTACAACATAGCTGGTCTCACAACAATATTGTAAACCTTCCCTTTAACTCTTACTGGTACCCTTCTGTCACAAATCGCTCCTGACACTCTTCTCCACCCATTCCACCCTGCCTGTGCTCTCTTCGTGACCTCTCTTCTGCAATTCCCCTTTACTTTGGACAGTTGACCCCGAGTATTTAAACTCATATGCCTTCATCACCTCTACTCCTTGCATCCTCACCATTCCGCCGTCCTCCCTCTCATTCACGCATAGGTATTCAGTCTTGCTCCTACTGTCTGTCAGCCTGTCCATCACCACTGCAAACAAGAAAGGGCTCAGAGTTGATCCTTGGTGTAATCCCACCTCCACCTTGAACCCATCTATCATTCCAACCGCACACCTCACCATTGTCACACTTCCTCATACATATCCTGCACCACTCCTACATACTTCTCTGCAACTCTCGACTTCCTCATACAATACCACACCTCCTCTCTCGGCACCCTGTCATATGCTTTCTCTAAATCTACAAAGACACAATGTAACTCCTGGCTTTCTCTATACTACCCAATCAACATTCTCAAAGCAAACATCACATCTATAGTGCTCTTTCGTGGCATGAAACCATACTGCTGCTTGCTAATCGTCACCTGTCCTCTTAACCTAGCTTCTATTACTCTTTCTCATATCTTCATGCTGTGGCTGATCAACTTTATACCTCTGTAGTTGCTACAGTTCTGCACATCACCCTTGATCTTGAAAATCGGTACCAGTATGCTTCTTCTCCACTCCTCGGGTATCCTCTCGCTTTCCAAGATTGTGTTAAACAATCTAGTTAAAAACCCCACTGCCATCTCTCCTAAACATCTCCATGCCTCCACAAGTATGTCATTGGGACCAACTGCCTTTCCACTCTTCATCCTCTTCATAGCTTCCCTCACGTCCTCCTTGCTAATTCACTGCACTTCCTGATTCATTATCCCTGCATCATCCGACCTTCTCTTTCTCACATTTTCTTCCTTCATCAGCCCCTCAAAGTACTCCTTCCACCTTCTCAGCACACTCTCCTCACTTGTCAGCAAATTTTCATCTCTATCCTTGATCACCCTAACTTGCTGCACATCCTTCCCAGCTCGGTTCCTCTGTTTAGCCAATCAGTACAAGTCCTTTTCTCCTTCCTTAACGTCTAACCTCTCATACAACTCACCATATGCCTTTTCCTTTTCATTTGCCACCTCTCTCTTCGCTTTACGCTGCCAACCTCTTCCTCTGTGTACTTTGCTGTACTTCCTCATTCCACCACCAAGTCTCCTTGTCTTCCTTCCTCTGTCCTGATGACACACCAAGTACCTTCCTAGCTGTCTCCTTCACTATTTCTGCAGTGGTTGCCCAACCATCCGGCAACTCTTCACTACCAGCCAGTGCCTGTCTTAACTCCTGCCTGAACTCCACACAACAGTCTTCCTTCTTCAACTTCCACCATTTGAGCTTCGGCTCTGCCTTTGCTCGCTTCCTCTTCTTGGTCTCCAAAGTCATCCTACAGACCACCATCCGATGCTGCCTAGCTATGTTCTCCCCTGTCACCACCTTGCAGTCTCCCACCCCTTTTAGATCACACCTTCTACATAAGATATAGTCCACCTGTGTGCACTTTCCTCCACTCTTGGATGTCACTCTGTGTTCCTCCCTCTTCTTGAAATATTTATTCACCACAGCCATTTCCATCCTTTTAGCAAAATCGACCACCATCTGTCCTTCCACATTTCTCTCCTTGACACCATACCTACCAATCACCACCTCATCACCTCTGTTCCCTTCACTAACATGTCCATTGAAGTCCGCTCTAATCACCACTCTCTCCTCCTTGGGTATACTCTCCACCACATCATCCAACTCACTCCAGAATTCTTCTTTCTCTTCCATCTCACACCCAACTTGTGGAGCATATGCGCTGATAATATTCGGCAACACACCTTCGATTTCCAGCTTCATACTCATCACTCTGTCTGACACTCTTCACCTCTAGCACACTCTTGACATACTCTTCCTTCAGAATTACCCCTACCCCATTTCTCCTCCCATTTGCACCATGGTAGAAGAGTTTGAACCCACCTCCGATACTCCTGGCCTTACTCCCCTTCCACCTGGTCTCTTGAACACACAGTATGCCTACCTTTCTTCTTTCCATCATATCAGCCAGCGTTCTCCCTCTACCAGTCATAGTGCCAACATTCAAATGATATTTGAATATTGGCACATTTGAATGTTGGCACAAAAGTCATAGTGCCAACATTCAAATGATATTGAATGAAACCAAATAATCAATTATTCATTTGCAGTTGAAGTTTAACTTCAACCACTGCTAAAATGAGATTTCAGAACCAGAATCCGAAACCAAATCAGTTTTGTTTGCCAGCAGGTTTACATGTACAAGAAATGTAACTTGATATGTTGCTCACTATAATACTTAGAAAAAAAAGCAATACACATATAGAAGTTTGTTCTTTGTATATTTAGAAATAGTTAAAGTACTAATTTTCAATTGCTTGATGGAGAGATGGTCCTGCTCTTGTTTTCCAGGAAAATGAGAGGCCCTGAAGGCCTAAAGAGTTGAAAGACAGACGTGGCTGCTCCAAATGGCGTGGGCCGAGCCAGCGTTAAGTCCAAACTCTAAGTCAACCCCACAACAGAGGAACCAGAGATTATACATCACAGCAAGGACTTTTACATCAACTGTCCCTCGAGTTCATCTTCAAGTTTTGCTCCTATTAGTCCTCTTCTTCTCCTCCCTGCAAACAGTCCTGAGCATTCCACCCCAGCCTGCCCGTGCCCCTCTTCTGTCTGGCCAACCTTTCATCATCTTCTGGGGGATTTCTGATTCTTCCTGCTCCAGTCGGCCGGACCTTGGGTCCTTTGGAATGGAAAGGGAAGGCCGTGTAACAGTTTTTTATGAGGACACGTTGGGAAATTATCCTTACTTTGTAGACCGAGATACACCAGTGAACAGCGGTTTACCGCAGTACACACGTCTGCATGACCACCTCCAGAAGACAGGGGAGGACTTGGTGGCAGCGCTACCTACCCCAAGGTACCTGGGGCTGGGTGTGCTGCGCTGGGCAGAGTGGGTCCCCCAGTGGGCAAGGAACAGAGAGACGCAAAAGGTGTACTTGGATGCGTCCAGAGCCCTGCTGAAAGCTTTCTTTCCAAATTGGACGCCCGAGGAGGTTGAGAAGTGGTCACAGGTGAGGAGGAAGAGAAGTGAGGAAATGGGGAGGGGAAAGAAGAATTAGAGATGGAGAAAATAGTGTGCATACATAAGAATAAAAACAGGATTGCTATCTAGCTTTCTTTGTCAAAATAACTGTCTAGTAACATAAAATCTACTATTAGCATGGCTATTGCTTATGTACAGTGGTGTGAAAAAGTGTTTGCCCCCTTCCTGATTTCTTATTTCTTTGCATTTTTGTCACAAATGTTTCAGATCATCAAACAAATTTAAATATTAGACGCAGATAACACAAGTAAACACAAAATGCAGTTTTTAAATGAAGGTTTTTATTATTAAGGGAAAAGAAAAATCCAAACCTACATGGCCCTGTGTGAAAAAGTGATTGCCCCCCCCCCCTGTTAAAACATAGATTAAGTGTGGTTTATCACATCTTTGGAAAGCTGAGTTAAATTTCTCTAGCCATACCCAGGCCTGATTACTGCCACACCTCTTCTCAATCAAGAAATCACTTAAATAGGACCTGCCTGATAAAGTGAAGTAGACCAAAAGATCCTCAAAAGCTAGATATCATGCTGCGATCCAAAGAAATTCAGGAACAAATGAGAAACAAAGTAACTGAAATCTATCAGTCTGAAAAAGGTTATAAAGCCATTTCTAAAGCTTTGGGACTCCAGCGAACCACAGTGAGAGCCATTATCCACAAATGGCGAAAACATCGAACAGTGGTGAACCCTCCCAGGAGTGGCCAGCCGACCAAAATTACCCCAAGAGCGCAGCGACGACTTATCCAAGAGGTCACAGAAGACCCCACAACAACATCCAAAGAACTGCAGGCCTCACTTGCCTTAGTTAAGGTCAGTGTTCATGACTCCACCATAAGAAAGAGACTGGGCAAAAATGGCCTGCATGGCAGAGTTCCAAGACGAAAACCACTGCTGAGCAAAAAGAACATGAAGGCTCATCTCAGTTTTGCCAGAAAACATCTTGATGATCCCCAAGACTTTTGGGAAAATACTCTGTGGACTGACGAGACAAAAGTTGAACTTTTTGGAAGGTGTGTGTCCCATTACATCTGGCGTAAAAGTAACACAACATTTCAGAAAAGGAACATCATACCAACAGTAAAATATGGTGGTGGTAGTGTGATGGTCTGGGGCTGTTTTGCTGCTTCAGGACCTGGCAGATTTGCTGTGGTAAATGGAACCATGAATTCTGCTGTCTACCAAAAAATCCTGAAGGAGAATGTCCGGCCATCTGTTCGTGACCTCAAGCTTAAGCGCACTTGGGTTCTGCAGCAGGACAATGATCCAAAACACACCAGCAAGTCCACCTCTGAATGGCTTAAGAAAAACAAAATGAAGACTTTGAAGTGGCCTAGTCAAAGTCCTGACCTGAATCCGATTGAGATGCTGTGGCATGACCTTAAAAAGGCGGTTCATGCTCGAAAACCCTCCAATGTGGCTGAATTACAACAATTCTGCAAAGATGAGTCGGCCAAAATTCCTCCACAGCGCTGTAAAAGACTCATTGCCAGTTATCACAAACACTTGATTGCAGTTGTTGCTGCTAAGGGTGGCCCAACCAGTTATTAGGTTTAGGGGGCAATCACTTTTTCGAACAGGGCCATGTAGCTTTGGATTTTTTTTTCCCTTATTAATAAAAACCTTCATTTAAAAACTGCATTTTGTGTTTACTTGTGTTATCTTTGTCTAATATTTACATTTGTTTGATGATCTGAAACATTTAAGTGTGACAAACATGCAAAAAAATAAGAAATTAGGAAGGGGGCAAACACTTTTTCACACCACTGTATTTGACCAATTCAGATTGCTACCTGTAGTATTGTCTTCATTTGAAGAGTCTAAATTCAATAGACAAAAAATGAATTAGGGCCACAACTGTTAGAAGACACATACAAGAGTTATTGAAAAATCAGTTACGTTAGAGGAAACGTCAAGAGGACCGTCTTTATGCATGCTTAATAATCCAGGCAAGAAAATAACAGAAAGTTGAGTCAGTTCATCTGAACACAACGTTTATTGAGTGAAAGGTTTCATCACTCATCTAAGTGACCTCTTCAGTCTCACCTGACTACAGGTATCCCCACCCTTATGAAATGAAAGCCACCTTATTTGACATTGTATTCTTACAACGAATTATATTCTTGCAATGAATTTGTTCTCTGCATTTAACCCATCCTATTGTATAGGAGCAGCGGGCAGCTGCAGCGCCCAGGGACCAACTCCAGTTCTTCTTTCCATTGACTTGCTCAGGGGCACAGACAGGAGTATAAACCCTAACATGCATGTTTTTTTGATGGTGGGAGGAAACCGGAGCGCTAGGAGGAAACCCACACAGACATGGGTTGAACAGGCAAACTCCACACAGAAAGGACCTGGGTTGGAACCCAGGACCTTCTTGCTGTGAGGCAACAGTGCTAACCACGGGACACTGTGCCGCCATTAACAATACAGTGGCATAACGACCGAAAACAACAATCGGTTTCATATGCAAACTGCTGTGACTTTCAATTGCAATGTGTATTATTCACAGAGGATTTGGGAATGGTTGCAATCACAGCATTGTAAGATGGCGACAGATGTACCCTTAGCCCCCCCCCCTCCCCCGGTTCAGTGATGGTCATTCCCTCTTCATATAAATGGCCTCTTTGACTCACCATTCAAACTAGCGTTCCTCCCTATCAAGGATGTTCACATTCTCATCCTTGAAAGAGTGGCCACTGGCATGTAGATGGGTGTAGAATGCGGAGTCCTGCCTGACACGCTAGCTCTTCTGTGTTGTGCCATCCTCTTGGCCAGCATCTGTTTGGTTTCCCCAATGTACAAGTCATGGCAATCCTCCCCGCACTTAACGGCATATACTATATTGCTCTGTTTATGCCAGTGGACCCAATCCTTGGGGTGGACCAATTTCTGGCACAGCGTGTTTTGGGGTCTGAAAGCAAATGATACACAATGTTTGGAAAATACGCATCTCAACTGTTCTGAAACTCTCGCCACATACGGAATCACCAAGCGTTTACGCTTAGGCAGCTGTTGTCCTTCTCTCTTCAATCTCCTGGTGCACTGTTGAAATTGGTCCACCCCAAGGATCGAGTCCTCCGTCACAAACAGAGCAATATAGTATATGCCGTTAAGTGCTGGGAGGATTGCCATGACTTGTACATTGAGGAAACCAAACAGACGCTGGCCAAGATAATGGTACAACACAGGAGAGCTAACACATCAGGCCAGGATTCCTCAGTCTACACCCATCTACAGGCCAGTGGCCTCTCTTTCAAGGATGAGGATGTGCACATCCTTGATAGAGAGGAACGCTGGTTTGAATGGGAAGTCAAAGAGGCCACTATGTGAAGAGGGAATGACCATCACTGAATCGGGGGGGGGGGGGGGGGCAACAGCGCTAAGAGTACATCTGTCACCATCTTACAGTGCTGTGATTGCAATTATTGCCAAATCCTCTGCGAACAGTACACATTGCAATTGAAAGTCACGGCAATTTGCATATGAAACTGGCCGTTGGTTTCAGTTGTTATGCCACTGTATTGTTTATAAGGGTGGGGATACCTGCAGTCAGTTGAGACTAAAGAGGTCACTTAGATGAGTGCTGAAACATTTCCAGAGAACCATTGTAAAAAAGGTAACAGAGGGTAGTTGGGATGGAAATCACAGATCTCAGACACCAGAATTGATTGGGAATAATCCTGTGCACTCACAGGTGGACATGTCATATGCACACTGCTAGCATCTGCATCAAACACTCCCTCGATCAGTCTGGATTACATCCTTCTTCTTAATCCTCTTTCCCCGTCTGTTTCTATGTTGATCCCTTATCAGATACATGTTGTCATTGTTTGTTTCCGAGTCGCCTTGTTTCATTTGTGGCGATTGTCCTCCTCTTGGAGAAGCGATGCCGATTGGTTGTTTAGCTGATCAAACATGCCCAAGAGGGGGACCGATGGTGGCTATAAATGTATAACAAAAACCCTGTGCTCTTGTCATCCCACAGATCATCCAAAGGATGGAATTATTATAAGCGGTTCTTGAGGATTAATAAAGATTGCCTTTGCAGGTGGAGAATCTGAACTCCATTTGCAGATTAATCCTGTCTAGGACACAGTGGCATACAAAGTCCCTGTGTTGTATGCCAAGCCTGCAAACAGCACAAGTTTAAAACAATAAAAATAGAAAAAATAAAATAAAAGACAGATGGGAATAGAAAGGAAGCAAAGAGGATAATGGGTATGTGAGAGAAAAAGGTAGAGAGAAAGGAAGTTCCAAGGAAGGAACAGGCATTGAAGCATCAATGACTCAGGAAGACAATTACAGAAGGTAGAAGGAAAAAAGAGAGAGACTGTGGGGTGGGGGGATGAGGTGGTATGTGAGGCTGTACACCGAGAGGGCTGAAAGTTTTATCCCTTACAGGACCATTAACTGTGAACACTTCTTTGAGCCAAAAAACTCACAGGGGTGCCACACTAGCTGACTGACCCTGCACCCTGACTAGAAATCAAAACACCAATTAAAATACACCAAATTGTAAAAACAAGTAGTGTATCTAGAACAGCATCTAAAGCCTACTTTTCTGAGCTCTTGAGAAGTAAGGAGGGTAGTTTCAGCGATAAGAGGAGAATTGGCAGTCAAAAGGAATGTTTATATTATTCCTGAATTGCCTCGTTTGTCATGATGGAGATTAAAGGATAATTCTGTCGCTTTACAACTTGAGTCTTATTTTCATAGTTTTTGCCTTTGTGCTTATCAATCATACCGTTTCACTCAACAGCGTCATTTTGGAGAGCTCGGCATGGGACCATCGCTGGACTTCGCTAAAATGGTGTCTTGAGGGCAATTCATTCCTTCCATGTTCATGAGGGTCCGCTTTGGTCCCCGTGATATAAATGTCATCATCTGGCAATGTCCATCAGGGTCCTCGTGGATCCCTATGTGGACTTCCGCCTACAGTCCAAAATACAACGAATACAATCATCAGACATGTTCCAAGAAGTCCAATTTAACCCAATTATCTAAACCCCGTTTAGAACTGTAAACAAAAATGAAAGTTAAAAGTTATAACTGGAAATGTCCAATATTATCAACAATGGTTGATTGCATTGCTGGTTCAACATGCAGGAATGATTATCTTACGTATTGTAGGCAGTAGTAACAGTCGATAAACTACCCAGTGCAATTGAAAAATTAGTGATCATGGGAAATAATATACACTGTCTATCTGAGCATTAAGGGGTTTGTTGTGTTGAAAGGACAGGTAAATGGATCATATTACATAGCCCCATAAGATGCCATTGTAACCACGTTCAAGAGCTCCACAATGAAACCCGTGAGAAAAATGTCATAAGTGATTATCACGATGGCAAAAACTATGAAAATAAGACCATGGTTGTAAAAAAAAAAAAAAAAACACAAAACAGCATGAGCCTTTAATTGTAAAACAAAACAATCTCATCTCATGTCAATAATGTCACACAGGTCGACTTCGAGGCGGCAGCCCAGTCCATACTGATTGAGACTCTCCTGGAGGTGCAGAGACTACGCCCCAAAGCATTATGGGGTGTTTCTCCTTATCCAAGCTGCTACGAAGCCGACCCTTCCCAAACCCCATTAGCCAATTACACAGGCAGGTGTCCTGCTGCAGAGATGGCGCTCAACAATGAACTACAGTGGCTGTGGAAACGATGCTCTGCCCTCTACCCGCTCCTAACCTTGGAAAAGCTACAAGTAGGGATCCTAACATATGATCAAGTTTTGCAAACTTAGCATGAAAGCAAAACCCATGGAAATTGAATAACTGAAAAAAATACATACAGAGTCTGTCTGATCTGCAACACAAAGGTTGTGTACCTGAAGAGATCATTGCCTTACCTGCAAGCTGAAATATTTACCATATTCTTCTTTTGAAACACCTTTCTAAAAGTATTTTTAAATGTTTATTTCCTTAAAAGCAGTAATCAACCAGCAGATGGGGTTAAAAAGAGACGTAATATGCACTCCTCAAACCTCATCAACCACATTTGGTTTATTCATGCATCTGCTGACTGCTGTTGGCAATCTCGAAGAGTTGAAAATTTGTTTCTGCATCTGTGTAAACACGTATCTGTAAACCTGGTTGAGTTCTCGTGAGGTTATATTGATAATATTGCTTTGTTGGTGGTCAGCGTGGATAACAGTTTGTACAATTTATCTGCAGGGCGGGACTACAGGCTCCAGGCTCTATTTGTCCAACCAAATCAGAGAAGCACTGAGAGTGGCTTCTCTGGCTGGGACAGTGTATGATCTACCTGTTTTCCCATTGGTCAAGAGCGTCTATGTCGCTACTAATACTTTTCTGTCACAGGTGAGCTATATTTAATGTCATCTATATTATGTTTTGGTCAGCACTGCTGAATTAGAGCACAGCCTGGCGGCCTGTCCAGGGTGTCTTCCTGCCTGCCGCCCAGTGACCGCTGGGATAGGCTCCAGCATCCCCGCGACCCTGAGAGCAGAATAAGCGGTTTGGATAATGCATGGATGGATGGGTATTTATACTGATGTTATACATTATATGGTGTAAATATAGTATAAGGAAAATGTATGCTAATCAGAGGAGATAAAAGGACAGCAGCTGCCTAAAGGACAGAGATGCCTTTGTGCAAGGCACTCTTAAAGTACTTACCTTTTTTCATTTAGCGGATGCTTTAATCCAAAACATGTTTGCCAGAGTCATCAATGAGCATATATATTTGTGTGTCTCCTTCTATCGTAGCGCGTTAAATTGCAATTATAGCCAAAATTAAACTTACAAAAAAGCTGGAAAATGCCTCGAGTCAGTATGACAGACATCATTCATTGCCAAGAGTGTATGTCAGTCATGTCAAGTGCAAATAGTGTAAGTGTGAAACAGGCAGCTCACCAACATGGACAAATGTAATAGGACACTATTCAAATTACAAATTAACTGGACAATGCAACAAATCAGTTTAACAGTTATGCTTAGAGACCATCTATGGATTAAGGTAGGCCTGGAAAAGGAAGGTTTTCTTACTATGTACCACACAGTCACACAGAATGCTCCGTAATGTCCTCTGTTTTAATCTGGCCTCAAAGCCGTGTTTCTCTGTTTTCTCCTCTTTCTCAAACCTGTTTTCTTGTTACTCTCCACTGTCTTGTCTTTGGCAAAGTGTAAAATAAAAAGTCTTAAAAACAAGTGTCTCAACTCTGATTGACTGAACCCAGGTTCCCTTTAAATGCTGATGCTGCTATGGCATCGGCATCAAGCTACCTGGAAAAAAATCCTCATCTTATGATGTTCAGCTGTTTCAGTGACGGTTGTGATGTGTCTACAGGCAGACCTTGTCAACACTGTTGGAGAGAGTGCTGCCATGGGGGCTGCAGGAGTTGTTATCTGGGAGAAAGATGAGACAAAAACCGAGGTATTTCGTCAAAACATCCATGTATCTGTTTATCTATGTATCAATCCATGTGTCAGTCCATCTATGTATCTGTCAATCTGTCTGCCCGCCATCCAACCTTGTAGTTTTGTGGCACAGTAGGCCCCATACTAAACAGTGCCCCATTTAATCCTGACAGAGGATTACTGTTCCTGTTGTGTCCTTGAACGTATCCTTGAATGTTTCTGTAAGGTTTTGCCAACATGAAATTGGATTTTTAGAGAGAAAAAAAATCCGGTTCTAACTGACTTGTTCATTTGATACTTAATTTATATACTTAACTTAATACTTAACCCTTCTAGACTATTTTTTTACCCCCCCCCCTTTTCTCCCCAATTGTATCCGGCCAGTTACCCCACTCTTCGGAGCCATGCCGGTCACTGCTCTGCCAAGCCGGGGAGGGCTGCAGACTACCACATGCCTCCTCCGATGCATGTGGAGTCGCCAGAGCTCTGCTTCTTTTCACCTGACAGTGAGCAGTTTCGCCAGGGGGGACGTAGCATGTAGGAAGATCATGCTATTCCCCCCAGTTCCCCCTCACCCCCGAACAGGTGCCCCAACCGACCAGAGGAAGCGCTAGTGCAGCGACCAGGACACATACCCACATCCGGCTTCCCACCTGCAGACATGGCCAATTGTGTCTGTAGGGACGCCCGACCAAGCCAGAGGTAACATGGGGATTTGAACCAGCAATCCCCGTGTTGGAAGGCAATGGAATAAACTGCTACACCACCCGGATGCCCCTAATTCATCATTTTTTTTTCTTTTTTTCCCCCACAGTGCCTGTTCATCCACCTAAACTCTCTTCCAATTTTGTGTTTCTGTATGTCTACCCATCTCCCAGAGAGAGTGTTCAGACCTGGCCGAGTTTGTACGTCAGGTCCTCGGGCCGTACTCCATCAACGTTACAACGGCATCTCGACTCTGCTCATCCTCTCTGTGTCAGGGAAGGGGTCGATGCATCCGTCAGAACCCTGAAAGTGCTGCCTACCTTCACCTCCCACCCCCATCCAACGTAGTGGAGAAGGTGACAGAGAAGGTGAGATGGATAATCTTTAAATATTTAAAATCTCGTTCTTTTGAAATCTTGAGCATTTTGATTTTAAACTCCATCAACAACTGAATTGTTGATAATTACCTAAACAATGGAAAATGTCTCAACACACTTTTGGCTACCAACTCAATGTTACTTCAAAAAACAAAAGGATTAAGACATGTCTTTATGCATGCTCAATAATCCAGGTTAGAAAATCACAGAAAGTTGAATCCGTTTATCTGGACATAATGTTGACTGAGAATGTTTCATCCCTCATCTAAGTGACCTCTTCAGTCTTAAGACTGATGTCGATTAGAGACATGGGTGTAGACTGCGGCACTTGCCCAGAGGATTGCCTTGCCATGACTTGTACACTGGGGAAACCAATCAGACACTGGCCAAGAGGCACAACACTAGAGAGCTAACGCGTCAGGCCAGGACTCCGCAAGTCTACACCCATCTACAGGCCAGTGGCCCCTCTTTCAAGCATGAGGATGTGCCCATCCTTGATAGGGAGGGACCTGGGTTGGACGGGGAGTCAAAGAGACCGTCTATATGAAGAGGGAACGACCATCCCTGAACTGGGGGGGGGGGGGTCTGAGAGTACATCTGTCGCCATTTTACAATCCTGTGATTGCAACTATTCCCCAACCCTCTGTGAATAGTACACATGGCCATTGTAACGCTACTTTTGGTCGTTTTGCCACTGTGTTGTTTATAAGGGGGGGGGGATACCTGCAGTCAGCTGAGACTGAAGAGGTCATTTAGATGAGTGATGAAACGTATCTCTCAACAAACGCTGTATCCAGATGAACTGATGCAACTCTCTGGGAAGGATTAAGACATTGCTGAAGACAACTGTAATGATAGTGCTACTATTTACATTACACAAGTAATAAAAAGATGCCAAATAAAGTCATTCTGCTTCCACACCTTATCATTTACAAACAATTGTTTTCAGGGCCAAACAATGACAACTAACTAATACCAAAAACAATTGTACGTGTGCCTCCCATCCCCCAGTTTCCATGCTAAGCTGGTAGCCTTTTTGGGGGGGGGTTGGAGATTTCTCTTTGGTAGAGACGAAACAATTTTCATTTTTCAAGAACCACTTATATATCACAACTTTACACACACCGCACGGTTACCAACATTGGCGGCGCCAGCGGATTTTTATTTGGGGTGCTCAGTCGGAGCTCGACTATGAATTGGGGGTGCTCCGGAACTGTGGATATACCAGTATATACGCACGCACGACCAAAGGCAATCGCACGTGTTAAGAATGGCTAAAACTGAGCAATGCAAAAGTGAGACAGAATCAGACTCAAAACAGCGCGCGCGCGCACTGTATGCACACACACAAACACACACACAGAGCGCGGGTCAGCGACAGAAACCTCATCAGACCTCGATCCAGATCAAAACCAAAACTGTACAAGCGCGATAAAACAACGCGACTGCCTGCCATTTCTCTCCAACATCCCAAAAACCGTCACAAACTGTCAGACGTCCAGCATAACATACATCTCCAGGTACAGAACAATGCTGCCGGCTCCCTAGTAAGCAAACACAGCTCATAAAATAAAGAATAACTTACAGAATATAAATAAAGAACAATGGTGACGCATGAGAACAACTGTTATATGGCAATGCCTGACCTAGTAATACAGCGCCATTATAAGACAAGTCACTCACCATTGGACGTCTTCATACGAGAACAACGCGTCTGTATTTTGATTGTTGGCAAATGCATCGATGATTTCATCAGCATCTAAATCTTTGTCTTCCTGGTGTTTATGGCCAACAATGCCAGGCTACTGTTCCTGCTTCATTTTGAACTCCGTCCGCGCCTTCACTGAAAATGTGTGCCCCGCACTTTCGTGACGAGCCTTAAACTTGGCCGTAGCTTTTCGCCAGTTTTGGAAGGCGGTGATGGTGAACGATGACTCGGAGTGAAATCCGTGCTGACCTGGTCGTAAAAAAAAAAAGCCTGCATGCAAAACAAAAAGCTGCATCTTCGGTGATGCTGTATTCCAGCCAGACAGATTGCTCGAACCAGATTCTACTGAAACGTCTTTGCTGAGTCCCAAACGTCTGTCATCGGTATGCTTTGACAATTGGACGTCTTGGCCCTTCCTTCTGTGGTGTATTGGATCGAGCACCCGAGTGCTCGATTGTGTTGGACTGTCACCACTACTGAGTTCTGTAATACTCTGGTCGAGCCTAGTAGTGTGTGATGTCTCCGTCAGTAAAGATCAGACTTGTGCCGCATCCTCGTCTCCGTGTACTTATATATAATAGTGATTAAGTTAGTAACCCACGAATAGTAACACTACAATAGTGTACATAAGAGAAGTCACAACATGGTGTCAGAAGACGGAGTTACGGTATAATTCGAGGGCGGTACTTCAACGAGTTCGCTGGTAGCTGAGGCAGCTAGCTAACACGTGCTAGCCTGCGCACAAATATGGAACAGTTCAAGCCGCCACCACCGCTGATAATTACCGGGAATGTCGCAGAAAACTGGAGAAGATGGGAGCAGCGTTTCCAGCTGTACATGACCGCTTCAGGTGCGTTGGATAAGGAAGAGACGGTTAAAATAGCCATTCTGCTTCACACCATCGGCGAGGAGGCGCTAGAAGTGTATAACACACTCACCATCATCCCAGAAGGAGACGACGAATCGATGGAGGACGTTCTGAAAGCCTTCAAGGACTACTGCAGCCCTCGGAAGAACGTCGTGTTCCAACGCCATCAATTCTGGTCGCACACGATGTCAGCAGGAATATCGGTGGACAGATTCATCACAGAGCTGCGCCAGAAGAGCAAAGACTGTGAGTTTGGCAGACATGAAGAAGACATGATAAGGGATAAATTAGTGTTCAGCATAAATGATGCCCGTTTGAAAGAAAGACTGTTACGTGATAATGAGCTTACTTTGCGCAGGGCCGTAGAGATATGTAGATCAGCCGAGCTCGCTAAGTCACAAATACAAGCGATGCAGACGTCACATGTTGTCCAAGACGCCTCAGTGGATGCATTAAAGAAAGCAACAGGGCAAACGCGCACGGGCAGCTGGAACAAGAACAAAACGAGCAGCAAGAGGCATGTAACAACAACTCTCTGCCACAAGTGTGGAAATAAACATGAGCCCCGTCAATGCCCAGCTTATGGTGCAGTGTGCCACAAATGTGGTAAGAACAATCATTTTTCCAAGGTGTGTAAATCAAGCACTGAAAAAAGCGGCAATTACAAGACAAAGACAGTGCATAATCTAGAAAGTGAAATTGATTCCTTATATATAGGCATGATTGGAAAATATAAAAACAAAGCAGCCCACCAAGCTAAAAGCACTGTATGGCGTGAAACAGCCACGGTCAGAGGCGTAGCAATTAACTTTACATTGGACACAGGCGCCGATGCAAATGTGCTTCCTATGCGCGTATTCCGGCAGCTACCAGGTCCCGTTCAGTTACGGCCCACAGAGACTGTGCTGATTGCTTTTGGTGGTGCACGACTACCCTCAGATGGTGTTGCATCTCTAGATTGCCGCACATCAAAGCATACGGCTATATTGGACTTCCATGTGTCTAGCCGAGCTGACAAGCCAATCCTGGGTGGAGATGCGTGTGAAGAGCTGCAGCTGGTGAGAAGAGTCGAGGCGCTTGCAGTGGAGTCCCCACAACCAGCAAAACCTCCGGCCACCAAAGAGGAGCTGCTGCGGAGGTATGCGGAGGTCTTCACAGGATTAGGCGAATTTCCTGGAGTTCATCACATACACATTGACCCCAGCGTCACGCCTGTGATTCACGCGTGCAGGAACGTACCACTCTCCATCATGGACTCACTAAGAGAGACACTCACAGACTTGCAGAACAGGAAAGTCATAACTCCTGTCAATGAACCTACAAAATGGGTGAACAGTCTTGTTGCTACAAAGAAAAAAAATGGTGCGCTAAGGGTATGTTTGGATCCTTGCAACCTGAATGAGGCAGTCAAGCGTCAACACTACTCCATTCCTACACCGGAAGACGTGCGCAGCAGGCTAACAGGAAAATCCATCTTCTCCATCCTAGATGAAAAGGATGGATACTGGCAGATCAAGCTAGATGAGCCGTCGTCTAAGCTATGCACCTTCAACATGCCGTGGGGCCGGTTCCACTTCCTCAGACTCCCATTCGGGATCAAATCGGCCAGCGAAGTGTTTCAACAAAAGAACTGTGAGACCTTCGGCGATATCCCAGGTGTGTACATTATAGCAGACGACATGATCATCGCAGCGTCATCAGAGCGGGAACACGATGAAATCCTGCAGAAAGTAATGGAGAGAGCCATGACCGCACATGTGAAATTTAACAGGGACAAGATCCAGTTTAAAGTTGATACTGTAAAGTACATGGGACACGTCATCACGGCAGCAGGACAGAGAGCTGACGACACAAAGATCAAAGCGATTGTCGACATGCCAACCCCGGAAGACAAACAAAGTCTCCAACGTCTGCTGGGAATGACAAAATTCCTAGCACAATACATACCAAATGAAGCCTCACTCACGGCACCCCTCAGACAGCTGCTCAAGAAGGATGTAGCGTGGCAATGGTGCCCATACCACAGCTCAGCGCTAAAGGCACTAAAGACCATCCTCACACAAGCCCCTGTGCTGAGATACTACGATCACAAGCAGCCTCTCACTCTACAAGCAGACTCCTCAAAGGATGGACTGGGAGCCTGTCTGATGCAGGACGACCACCCAGTGTGCTATGCCTCACGAGCGCTCACCGACACAGAAACGAGGTACGCACAGATAGAGAAAGAGTTGCTCGCTATAGTGTTTGCTGCTAAGAGATTCCACCAGTATGTCTACGGCAGACCAGTAACTGTCCAGTCCGATCATAAGCCTCTGGAGGTCATCATGCGCAAGCCGCTGAGCAAAGCACCTGCGCGGCTGCAAGGTATGCTTTTACAACTGCAGAGGTATGATCTGAGTGTAACATACACACCAGGCAAGCACATGTACATTGCCGACACACTCTCACGCGCTACAGCTAGCAGAGAAGGTGACCATATTGATGAAAACCCTTGTGATGAGAGAGTTGTGTATGCCTTGGATGCCACAGATGCCTTCAGCGAGGAAACACTCAGCCAATTAAAGAAAGCAATGGCAGCAGATAGCGTGCTGCAAGCTGTGTGTGAGAAACACAAGAAAGGCTGGCCCATGAAAAAGAAAAGTTTGGACAGAAAACTACACGCCTACTGGGCAGTAAAGGACATTATAAGCATGGAAGATGACATTGTCTTGGTCGGAGACAAAATCATCATACCCCAGAGCTTCAGGAGCACGATTTTGGAGAAGCTGCATCTTGCACACCAAGGAGTGCAGTGCACAAAGGCCAGAGCAAGAAAGTCTCTCTACTGGCCTGGCATGGCACGAGATATAGAGGCAATGGTGGAAAAGTGCGTGCAATGCCAGCAGCTACAGCCCAAACAGCAGGCTGAGCCACTTATGCCGCATCAGGTCCCAGAACTGCCATGGATGAAAGTCGGAGCTGACATCTTCGAGCTACACGGTCAGTCATACCTGTTGCTAGTTGATTACCTAACCAAATATCCTGAAGTGCTCAACATATCTGACAAAACAGCATACACAGTAATCCAGAAGATGAAGTCTGTGTTTGCCAGACACGGGATTCCTAGGGAGATAGTGAGTGACCATGTCCCATTTGCCAGCTATGAGATGAAGTCATTTGCAGCTTCATGGGAGTTCAAGCTCACACACTCCAGCCCAGGTTTTCCCTCTTCAAATGGCATGGCTGAGAGAGCCATAAAGACAGTGAAACGTGCTGAAGAAGGCAATGCAGACCGGCACTGACCCACATCTGGTGCTGCTGTCACTGAGGAACACACCGGTGACAGGACTGGACGTATCACCTGCACAAATGTTGATGGGGAGAGTTCTACGAAGCACACTTCCGTGCTCCAGTGCTGTGCTGACACAATCAGTCCCACAGCACATTCACAGCAAGAACCTGCAGTTCTGCCAAAAACAACGTTACGACCAGCGTGCAAAGCCCCTGCCAGTGTTGACCCCAGGAGACACCGTACACATGCAAACACGGCGCGGCTGGGAGCCTGCCGTTGTCATCCGACAGCGAGATGAACCACGGTCCTACACTGTGCAGACACCGGCTGGGAGGATGCAGAGAAGGAACAGGCGACATCTGAGGAAGATACATCTGAGCCTATTCAGAGACACGGACAGTGATGAACATTTTGACTCAGAGGTACAACCCTCACCCTCACAAGCGCCTGTGCCAGTCGACTCACCACCACATGACCTGCCACCACACGACCCTCCTCCGGTGACTACAGGCAGTACACCCACATGCTACACAAAGTGCGGCAGAGCAGTTAGGCGCCCTGCCAGATACAATGACTAACCTCAGGGTTCTTTTGTGTGATCATTCAAGTGTTTATCAAGAAAAGAAAAAAAGAAAAAAGAAGGTGAAACAAAGAGTACAAGGTGTGTTTAACCTGAAATGTTGCAAGATTGCTGAATGTTCAAAATGTTTACATGCTAACCACCAGAATGTGAAAAGGAAATGGTTTATGTTGTTTAATGAGAGTCATCTGTCATTTAAAAAACATGCTTTATTAATCATTGAAGTATGCAAGTAGAAAAGACTTGTTCAGTGTTGATGCCATAGTGTTAATGGTTCGGTAAAGGGTCTACTGTTGAAGCAACTGATGAGTAGGCCACATCTCAGTTGGAAAAGAGGGATGTGGTGTATTGGATCGAGCACTCGGTGCTCGATTGTGTTGGACTGTCACCACTACTGAGTTCTGTAATACACTGGTCAAGCCTAGTAGTGTGTGATGTCTCCGTCAGTAAAGATCAGACTTGTGCCGCATCCTCGTCTCCGTGTACTTATATATAATAGTGATTAAGTTAGTAACCCACGAATAGTAACACTACAATAGTTTACATAAGAGAAGTCACAACACCTTCCTGTGGAATCCACGTTGGCCGTAGCATCGTGAAACGGATTCTCCTCCTGCTTTAGCGGATCTGGTTTCAGCAGACTCGCTATCAACAGCTGCGGGTCGATCATCCACAAAACGTGGCCTTTTGGAGACCAAGAAACGAACCATTTCGGACGATATGGATCACTGACATAACCCATAAAAACATTGCCCACTGTATTTCATTACTGGTTCAATACTTCCTGTTTGCTCGAAATATGCGCGTTGAGTGGCCGTTGCAGCTAGAAAAGCGCTATAAAATGCAACTTGATTGATTGATTGATTGACTGATTGACTGACCTCTGCGTTGAGAATGCGCCTTCGATCATTAAACATGCCCAACCAGCCATTAGCCAACCACACCTGCTATTTTAAGCGCGATCATTAAAATGCGTGGGGGTGCTAGCGTACGTATACCGTAAATAACGTATTATCGGTCACCTATTAATAGGATCAGGCCGGTCCTAGTAATAGATGACCGATAAAGACCAGATAATGTCACACAGTCGAACATTTAATTTAATTTACAATTAACTTATTGTAAACTGATTAATTACTTTATTTTGTAACTTAGTCACATTTCATTTTTTCACTGAATAAAATTAATTGTTCGACTGTGTGACGACCAGATAATGTCACACAGTCGATTAAATTTTATTTGGTGAAAAAATGAAATGTGTGAAGTAGTTCTAAAATTTCTTGGGGTGCTATGCCCTTTCTCAAAGCGCCACCTCTGGTTATCAAGTTTGTCAGTTTCTACTTATGTATCTCTTAGCTGACACAAACAAACAAAGCCATGCATATGAACCCTGCAAGGTTGTCAAGAGTGTAGGTTCACCAGCGGTGTTGCTCAAAGGTACACAGGCAGTGTAGGTGAATCCAGCAACCGATAGTGTGCATTGTACTCCTGATGTCATCTTCAGTTTTATACAAATCTCCTGTGATTTTAATAAATGGTCTTGAGATTTTGCATAGTCAGCATTCCATATTGTCATCTACTGGGATTCAAACAGGTTGAAGCTCTAATTCAAGGCCATCCTACCGTCCATTTGAAATTAGGAGTTGTGAATGGGATGATGACACAACTGCTAGGTGCTTACCATTATTAACAACAAGTAAAACATCACATAAAACTGTTACTTAGACAACATTAGGAAACAAAATTTATATTCACATTTATGATAAGCACTCCCCCTGGAATAAACAGTATAATGTACACGATGTACTCATTTCAAATGAGACTTCGATTGGGATTACAAACTGATACACATTTCGGTAAGATATAAAAAAACGCAAGAGTATTACCAAACAAAAATGCATAATATTCAATCACAAGATTTGCTTTTAAATTTATTTTGATTTCTTTAAAGCTGTAACCATTTTGTGATATTTACTCTTTTAGGCAGAGTTGGCAAAAACTACAGTCCTACCAGAAACAGCTGTTAAACCTAATGTGCCAGATCCAGCTGAGATATGGAAGAAAGACTTTCAGTGCCAGTGGTTCGAGACTCCAGATGGGGCCATCTCTGACCAGCAGTCCCCAAAGGATGGAGCTCCTGTTGGGGGACTAGGAATATTAGAGGCTGAGGATCTAACTGGGCCTACTGGATCATCTACGGTGAAGAGCATCTCTATTGATGAACTCGGGAGAAGCAGCATGTCTGGCACACAAAGTCTAAAACCCTCATTGGAAGTACCCTTAGACCATGGTACAAAGCCACCGAGTGCCTGGGTACTGACTGTTCTTCTGTTGTTAGTTGTTCTGTTGTGTTGTTAGACTCCTTTGCCTGGAAACTTAGAGGAATCCAAGCATAGCAACTGGGGAAAAATGTCTCCCTACCAGAGGTGATTGATTTAAGCCCCCGACTACTGAAGTGTCCTTGAACAAGATGGTGATTGCCTATCGGCCTAGAGGTATGTTAAAAAAAGGTTGAAAAAAGGCAAACTTAGCACAAGAAGTCCAACGCTTCCACTAGAAATACAAAGGCAAAATTGCATGACATTTTCTAAGTGATCCAGGGTCAGCTAGTACCAGTCCTGCTTATGTGTCCTCAAACAAGACACCAAGTCCCAGACAGCTGCAGGGATATACATATACAGCATACCCAGTTCTGCAAGTCCAGCACCTTTACAGGATTTACCAAGGGACCATGGCACTAACAATGCCCCAAAACCTACTTCTAGTGCCGCCTCGTGCCCTGTTAGGTGTGGGGCTTTCAACTGTGTGCCATCAAAGGCCACGAGTATTAAGAGTTTCATTCAACCAAATGCTACACCTGCCGATTTCATCAAACAGTTCATCTCTCATGAGGAGGGTGAGCTAATTGATGAAATTAGCTAGTGTAGAGTTTGTTTGGAGAGAAAACCTGCATACCCTTGGGGCTTGATGGCACAAGTTTAACAACCGCTGCCTTAAACTTAATCTACTTGAAGTTGAGTAGAGGTAAAGATTACCTGGCAAGCATAAAGTTCTCACTAGAACTCACAAAACTAGTTAGTCTTAGGTGTCCAAACTGACACAATTGCTGTGGCTGCTGGGTAATATCTAATGCCAGATGCTTTCAAAACAGTGTTGACAATGGTACAAGTAAAGAGGACCATGGTTTAAACCCAGTCAGCTAACTAACCCCCTCTGCCTGAGCTTGAGAGTTCAACACTGGTCACAACAATTGTATAATCAAGGCTCTCCCAGTGAGGTTAAATTTGCTTCAAGTGTCTGTTACATATGCAGTATCTGTTGATTCAGAGGTCACTCTTGCTTTGAGGGAAAATAGCATTTCAGTATACACTATACAGCTGTATGTACTTCAAGGAGCCACATTTTTATTTTTTACAATGGTTTAAATCCATTTTTTTTAAATTTTTTCCTCAATCACCCAAGATACCTCCAAATCATGTACATAAGAAAAACTTGTGGTATATCATAAAACTTGTTGTATATTATAAAAAAATGGGACTGAAGACTTCTTATTTTTCAGCTCATGTAAATTTATTTTTCAATAAAATATACACTCAAGACGAACAGTAGCTAAATCAATTTTTAGTTACACAAAGATTGTATGTACACAGGCGCATCTAATTGTACAATAGAATATCAATCATGTAATGAAGAAGATTAAGTTCCCTCCCTAAACTCCTATCCTGAGCATGCTTCTTCTCAGCAGTACCTTCTCTAAAAGGTTTACAGATGCTTCCTCCTTTTGCAGGAAGCACCTAGTCTAGGTTGCACTGGTACTTTGAAGGGGTAGTACTCACAACTTTACAGAACTGGTATGGTTTCAGGAGAATTCAGCAACGCCAAGGGAATCCAGGCTTGGTGATGCCAGATTGCCATCTTCACTCGCCAAATGAATTTGACAGTTGAAGATCTTCAAGAGTGAGCTCAATGAAACGGCATGCTGGTCAATCAGAGAGGAGGGCTAACATTTGTCATACAAGGACAGGTTTTCATTCCACCTAAACATCCTACACCCACTGATTTTCCTTTTTAGTTCCCCTCTGGTTCACGTTGTACTAATCAGCAACTGAGCTGGTGTCATGGTTCACAGGAACAAAAACTGGCCTTCCATCATGGCACATAAGTGTATACAGATATGTATATTGTATATAACTTTTTCCTGCCCTTTTTTTTAGACTTACTTGACATGTCTTCTCCTAGAGAGGTCAAGGGGGAAATGAGTGACAGACAAAACATTATTCATATGGAGTCCAAAGTCCTGTCTGAAACCCTAAACCTAAACAATGTCCTTAATTCATGAATTTTAAAGGCAGGCGGATACAGAGCCATACCTTAAGAGCTCTAACTGTGTGGCTTTACACTGTAACCAAAGCTCAACCATGCACCTGCAAAGATGCTGCTTTAACTAAGGTTAAAAAATTGAATGTTTTCATAAACAGCTTTAGTAAGCACCAATGTTGCAACCAGGGTTTTATTTGTAGGAGTATCTTGACCATCTGTTGTATGGAAGTGGGTAGGTATTGTACATTTAATGGCTTGAGGGAGTTCCTCAACTTTAATTTTCTAAGTTTTGTTTGGCGTAAGACCCAATAATAGTGTTGGACTGCGGCCTAAGCACACAAAAAAGCCATCATATAAGAGCCATCACAATGTCAAAATTATCCAGCCAAAATAATCGAACACATTGCCAACCCATCAATAATAGGTTACAGGTTTGATTTAAATAGTACCAAAAATCTAGAATAGTACTAAGATCTAGTACAAAGCTTTCTACCAGTGCAAAGATAAAATGTTCTTCGGTAAATACAAGATGATGCTCTGTGAGAGCAAATGGCTTTTGGTTGGTGCGGAACAGCCAACCTATGCTGCAATCACTGGATATCTGCGACCAATTTCAGACAGAAGCAAGTAGTCCTAGTCCTCACCTATACTTGTTTTAAAGTCAACTGAACCTCCAACCTGCCATTGATTTAGATTTGCAGATAATGTCATGAGTGTGTTCAAATTTAACAAGTGCCTTGGTTCAATTTTCCGTGGCTGAAATTAAGGCTTCTGTCCAAATTATTTACTGTTGAACAAATAACTTGACCTCATCACACTATCTTCAGAAAACATGTTTTAAGCGGTCATGTGTCATGCTAGCACTGGAACAAATTAATGGCATTGTTGTCAGTATGGCTTTCCTGTGACTGGACATGTTTGTTTCAACAGTCAGGGTTTTTTTCAGCTTCAACTCGATACAATTAGAAGTTAGTAAAAATAAATCAGTTAATTTACAGGTGCTTTCTATGATTTATAAATTAACTGTAGTCAATACAAAATAAATTAAGGGTTAAGAGTTTTGTCCAAAAAATAAGCTAACATTTATACAAATAGTTACCACTGTAACATGATTGTGGTGTGAAAGTAAAGTCCAATGTGCGTTACTACCAAAATAATCTGTCAGCCTAGAAGTTCTACTTTAACACTAGTTGTGGTTTTGCAGATTAAAAAGGATAGTTTGGAATTTTTGAAATGCATTCTACTTTCTATTGACCACAAATGTCAATCGATAGATTCCTGCAACCTAGCTAAATGGCAATGAAACTCAGCAGGGAAAGTTATTCTCATTCAGTTCAAAAAGCACTCTAGAGTTCACCTAAAGCCAACATAATATATCACACCAGTTTATGATAGTGAATTTGAGTGGTTATATCAAAATATTAGCTTTTACTTACCGGTATTTGAACCCTGGAGTACGTTTTTATAACTGCATGAAAATTGGCCACCTATCTATGTTGACTTGCATTGCACTGGCAGGAGCAGTCCAGTAAGTACAGGATGGATGAACATGAAAATGGAGACCAGTGGTTAACAACATTATGGTGAGTGGAGAAAAGGAATATACTTTAAAACTTCTGAACTAACCATCTATGAGCATTTTTGAACAGAACTTTTCAAATAGCATTTACTTTGGTTAAAATGGCTTCAGATAGTCGGGGGCGGGGGAAGCTTCAGGTGGGGTTGACTGATCTGTGCTGCATGAAATATTCATATCTAGGCACCTGATAAAGTCAAAACAAGAGCACCTGAAACATTGCAAATATAAAAAGCCCTTTAATAGGCTACATACAATGTTTTTCCAGATATGTGTTCAACTCAGGACTGACCGCGCAACAATACTTTTTTTTAATGTGAAAACAAAAGCAGCATTACCACAGAAAGAGAAACAAGCTTTTAACCCCCCCCCCAAAATGTAACATTAATCATAATTATGGTCGAAGTAGCTGTATTCTACCTATATTCCAAGGAGTGCTCTGATGAATGCTGAGAGTATTCTGAGAATTCTATGATTTTTTTTTTTGGTCTATTCTTGACAGGCTATTGCCTAAATGATCGACCTTACCTATGCACACAATGAGGGGCAGACAAAAGAAGAGGGTAAGGTGACTCATTCCTCGTGATACTGTTATTTATAAATAACATGTGGCTGGTGTTTGCTTCAAGGTCACAGCACTGACATTCTGAATGGAGGATTGCCGGCTCAACATCCTCAGACCGGCTGAGAGAAACTGGGCATGAAAAATGAAATGAGTGTACACTTGAACTTCCCTCTACATCTACTATTAACACAACTTTGAGCAATGCATCCGACCTTCAATCATTCCAGAACATCGGATCAGGAGCAAACAATAGAAATTTTGGCTGTACTGGGCTGCTCCAAATAATGACCACTTGGAACTGAGAGTATGAATCAGAGTACTACTGTTGCTACTCAGAAAACCTTCTAGGGTAAATCAAAGACACATAAAAAAAAAGTTTCCATTCCTGTGCAAATCATGACATTGTCTTCTGAACAGTTCATACAAGGCCTCTTCAGAGAGACAGCGAGAGACAGCGAGAGAATGCCCCTGTGTGGAAAGCAGAAGTTAGTGCAACCTGGACCAAGCATGGATGGACGGAGAGAAACCCACAGTCCTTCAAAAAGAAAAAAGAAATCTTCTGTTAATGGGGAGAGAGGAGCACTTATTCATGCATCTCCAAGGAAGTGTATTGTGTTTATGTGTGTGGTTTGTAACCGTCATTTGTAACTGTCATTGGGGATCCAGGAAGCATAACAGATGTATGGTGCATGTTTATTTGTGTGTATGTGAGTCACTTCACCAAGTATCTCCAAAAACGTGAATTTGTGGGGTTTCAATGCAGGACAACTCCAGCAGAGGAAGTTGGCCTTGTTTTATTAATGGTCAGCCCCCAAACCGATTTTAGAACTCCTAAAATGGGCTCTACCACATAGATATGGTAACCCTCAAACATGATTGGTTGGCTTGATGAGGATGAGGAGGGATTAGAAGCAGCAGTCATCCAGTATGATTATTAGCTGTGAGTCCCGGGATCAAAAGTCAGCAGTAAAGCATCTCACTGGTTGCCAAGTGCCCAAGGAGCACATCATCACTCTGGTTGCTAGGAGGACTTTCAGGGGCTGGATGGCTTGCAAATTCTCCAGGGCAGTTTTATTTTTGTTGCCTATTTGTGTGATACCTGCAGAGAGGAGAGGGTTAGTTGCAGGTATCCTCCAGGGTTTTCTGGATGCGCTAGATGTTGAGTCTATGCAGTGGGGATGCGTATCAGCTCCAGATAGGTGGGGTTACTTGCAGATGGCTTCCAGCGCATCCAGGGTGCGTTTGATGTCACGAATCTGTGCGGCCAGGGTGTGTATGGGCTGCATGGAGCGATCCAACTCCTCACAGCGAGCCATCAGCGTGTACATTCCCTGTAAGAACAGGGATATGAAGAAAGTGATAAGAAAGGAATGCTTTGGAAAAAGAATCGAGCACAGTCGAGACTATATAAGCCTGATTCATCCTTATAACAAAAGCATAAAGAGCAGTGAACTTAGTCAAAATGACGCACTTGTTGTATAATCTCTAGTTGACAGGAAGTGTTTACCTTAGTTGCACATGAAGTTGCAGACAACCTGACCTTAGTTGCATGAGGTTGCAGACAACCTGACTTTTGAAACAATGCAGTATTTTGGAAGATGTGATTCTGTCCAGGATTGTGTGAATTAGAACTTATAATTTGGTATTTTGGTGCATGTGCAAAGGTGAGTGTGTACGTGCCATTGTGTCAGAAGGGGATTTGGACAGACAACATGTGGATCTGTTCAGATGTAAAATAACAGCAATGTTTAAGAGTTTGAAGTCCAACTAAATCAAAATAATCAGATTGGTGTGCTCTGTAATTATTTTATGACTCATTGCAAAATGGTATAATTTCAGCACAAAGTTAATCCCCCCCCCATCCAATTATTTCGGTATGGTAAACAAAGCTGCCATCTTTTTTATTTTTAATTAACAGAACTGGAACCACTGATCTTTCGTCTTCTATTTTTTTTGGCTGATTTGCATAATTTCCAGCAGTGCTTCCAAATGCACTGCTAATTTGATATGCACTGCCATCCTGACAATGTGAGAAACATGAGTAACTTAAGAGCTGTTGGACAATGTCTATCTTAATATAGCTCAATAATGATAATAGCAAAAATAGTAATATAATAACGCTTTTATTTCATACAGTTCTTTTCAAGATACAAAGAAGCTCAAAAAGAACAAAATCAAAAACAAGTGTAACTGCAAGCAGCGATTCTGGGGTTCAAGCCAACACAGACCATTAGAAATTGAAAACTTCAACAACTTAATTAAAAATATCCACCAAGTTTGGTGATGTTTGGAAAAACTATCATTGTTTTATGGCCAAATTTGCACCAGGCCCATGCAGGTGTATAGAACTGACAGCGCACCCTATTGAACAATTTCAAAATAGTTTTACACACGTTTTGTTTTATTTGTGTATGCCAAGCCCCCCCCCCTCCTTTTTCTTTTGCATTTGTAGCACCCCCTAATTTTAGATTTGAATGAAATTTTCAGGGTATGTTTCAGGTACATGTGTAGACATATTCTGCAAGTTTTCAAATGTTTAGCCCAACAGTTATTGACTTTGGTCTATTTATGTGCTGAGCCATGCCCTTTCAAAGTTCATTTGTCAATATCTTGAAAACTAATTATGATATAAACAAGCTTTAAAACAACTTTTGATAACCTTTGGCCAATAATGATCCACAGACAATTTGGTAACAATTGGACCTATGGTCAAAATGTCAAAATGTCAAAAATGTGTTTTTCAAAGAATTCAAAATGGCAGAAAATCTAGTCAGGTGGACTTAAGTGGTTCTTCGGCAAAATTGTAGAATGAGGATAGATGGATGTCTGAACCAAGTTTCGTCTAAATCGGATTTACGGCATAGAAGTTATGACTTTTCAAAGTTCAAAATTTTGACCTTTAATTATAGTGCCCCTCTCAGGCTGATTGGGGTCATATTTCATGGGCAGCACTTGCACACAACTTCAAATCAATAGGCCACGTCTCATGTCTCTACCATTTACCATCTCACAGGAAGGCGGCAATTCCAAGATCCAAGCCAACACAGACCATTAGAAGTTGAAAGCTTCAACAGCTTAATTAAAATATCAACCAAGTTTGGTGATGTTTGGACAAATTGTCATTGATTTATGACGAAATTTACACCAGGCTCATGCACATGTTTGGACGTGGTGGTGCCCCTGTTGAGCAATTTCAAAATAGTTTTACACATGTAGTTCAACATCATTATGAAACATATCTTGTAAGTTTTGTAATGATTGGACAAACAATTTCTGATTTACAGTCTGATTTGTGTTATGCCATGCCCATTTTTTTTTTTTTTTTACATTTGCAGTGTCCCCTAGTTGTGGGTTTGAATGAAACCTTCAGGGTATGTTTCGGTTACCTATGTAGACAGATACTGCAAGTTTTGTAATGTTTGGCCCAACAACTGTTGACTTTGGTCTATTTATGTGCTGAGCCACACCCTTTTGAAGTTCATTGGTCAATATCTTTAAAACTAAATAAGATATCAACAAGCTTTATACAACCTCTGATAAGCTTGGTCTAATAATGATCCACAGAAAATTTGGTAGCAACTTACAGGTTAGAATATGTCAAAAATGTGTTTTTCAAAAAATTCAAAATGGTGTTAAAACTAGTCAGGCGGACTTTGGTGCTTCTTGAGGCAAAACTGTAGAGTGAAGACAGATGGATGTCTGTATCAAGTTTCGTATAAATTGAACTCGCGGCTTAGGACTTACGACTTTTCAAAGTTCAAAGTCTTGACCTTTTATTATAGCGCCCCCATACGGCCAATTTGGGTCATATTTCATTGGCAGCACTTCCGCATAACTTCCAACTAATGTGCAAAATCTTATGTCTCTAGCATTTACCATCTCATGGGAATTTGCGTAAACATTTCCGAATAATAATAATAATAATAAACCAGCACAAAAACAAAACCTAACCAGCACAAAATCAAAAAGGGTTAAGCCCTCCGAGCTTGAACCCTAATAACATAGAAATCAAATTAAAAAAAAAACAATAAATACATAAAACTATAAAATACACAAAGGATAAGAATGAAACAGAAGTTAATAATGAGAGGAAACACAGAAACAGAAGGGAAGGTACTGACATTTTTAGACAACAAATATACATTTAAATAGTGATTTTAGGGACTTCTTGAATGAGGTAAGTGAATCATAATTGCTAATGTTTTGGAAGAGAGTCTAAGTGATTGGGCTGTACATACCTAGGTTTGGTGTTTCAAACCCCGAAACAAAGCTCCTTCATTTCATGATATTTTACTGGAGAGATTAGAAAAACGGGTCCGCCTATCTGGGCCAGTTCTGAACTGGTTTAGAACCTACCTACAGGACAGGCAGTTCTCTGTGTCCATTGAACACTTTGCCTTGGACAAAGTGGGTATTATGTGTGGGGTACCCCAAGGTTCGTTTCTTGGACCATTGCTATTTAATCTCTATATGCTCCCACTCGCACATGTTATACAGAGACACAAAATCCATCCATCTATCCATTATCCAAGCTGCTTATTCTACTTAGGGTTGTGGGATGCTGGAGTCATCCCAGCAGTCATTGGGCGGGAAGCGGGAAGACACCCTAGACTGGCGGCCAGGCCATCACAGGGCCAACACATTCACACCTAGGGACAATTTAGTATGGCTGATTCACCTGACCTACATGTCTTTGGACTGTGGGAGGCAATCAGAGCACCCAGAGGAAACCCACGCAGACACGGGGAGAACATGCAAACTCGACACAGAGGATGACCTGGGATGACCCCCCAGGTTGGACTACCCCGGGGTTCGAACCCAGGTCCTTCTTATTGTGAGGCGACCGCGCTAACCACTGCTCCACAGAGACACAAAATAAATTACCATAATTATGCAGACAATTCAGAACTATACATATCCCTATCCCCTGATGACCTAGATCCCATACATTCCCTAACTCAGTGTATTGACGATATTAATCTATGGATGTTAGAGAACTTTTTACAATTGAACAAAGACAAAACAGAATACTCATTTTTGGTGCAAAGACTCAGAGACAGAATTGCAGCCTATTTCAGTTCTCTGTCCCTGGAGTGCAAAAGCGAAGCTAGAAATCTGGGTGTAATCATAGACGACGACATAAAGTTCAAGAGCCATATCAACCATCTCACAAGATAAGCCTTCTACCATCTTAAAACATCCATCCATCCATGATCTATACCCGCTTATCCAATTCAGGGTCGCGGGGGGGTGGAGCCTATCCCAGTATGCATTGAAGCTGGGATAGGCTTGGGGCATAAGGGGCTTTCTATCAAAACCAGTCTCTGAGAAATTAATCCATACATTTATAACAAGTAGACTAGACTACTGTAAGGGTCTATTCACTGGCCTCCAAAAAATCAATTGTGCAGCAACTACAGTTAATTGAAAATTCTCACCGGAACTAAAAAGTATGACCAAATCACACCTGTTCTTAGATCTCTGCATTGGCTCCCTGTCAAAACTCGAATCGATTTTAAAATTCTGTTACTTGTATACAAAGCTCTAAATGGCCTTGCACCTCAGTATATAAAAGACATGCTAATTAGATACAAACAAGCAAGTACTCTCAGATCCAAAGGTAGTGGTCTTTTAACCACCCCCTCATATTAACTCCAAAGCAGGGGAAGCTGCCTTTTGTATTTACGCCCTAAGTAGATGGAATGCCCTGCCTGAGGACCTGAGAAAGGCCCCCACACTGAACACTTTTAAAAGCAGGTTAAAAACTTTACTTTTCACAACAGCCTATAGCAAAGTTCTTGGTGTGTGTGTGTGTGTGAGAGAGAGAGAGAGAGAGGGCATTTTGTATATTCTGATTTTTGTATATTCTGCTCCAAATTCTGTATAATTGCACTAACACCTTTTGAAGTGCATATTTATTTTCCACATTTGCACTTTTAAGACTGTTTCGATTGTACTGTCACTTTATGTAAAGCACATTGTGTTACCTGTGTATGAAATATGCCATATGAATAAAGTTTGACTTAACTTGACTTCACTTCAGAGACTTTCACAGATCAATCGGCAGGAAGCATGAACCCGGCCTATGGTGTTACCTTTTCGTTAAAGTAGACCTCTGAATCTGCAAGATGTCTCTCTTAATTTAACACATACACAAAGGGGGTCAGTGGTATTCTCAAAAGCCAGTTTGTGAGGGGAAGGTCATGGATCAAAACCCATCAGTGGGTAAAAATTAAGATGGAATACAGGTAAATGAGAAACACTACTCTGTTCTTTTACATCGACTGTCCAGGTGCCACTGAGCAAGACATCTATACCTAGTGGCTCCAGTGGAGTTGATATCGATCAACCGGTTTAATATTACCATGCCCTATGAGGACTGCCTTAAAGCAATAAATAACATTACCAACCTCAAGAATGATACCTGACGGCTCTCAGATGAAGTGCAAAAAAAGGACTCTCTTTTATCTGATTTTATTGACACAGAAGCCACACAGTCCAAAACTATCTCGGTTATGAACTCAGCCATTTCCGATACCATCCTCTGGGACCCATCATCATTGCTGGCCCTCCCCCTGCTCCACTCTCAGGCTACCTGGTCGGGCGTGGTAGTCAAAAGTGGCAAGACAGAAAGACCCAAGCTGCCTCGCCTCCGCCCATAAACCTGTCACGTCGTTTTACCATGCTATCAGCTGATGCTGTGGTTCACCATGTTGATGCCCCCATGACTGATACTGTTCCCATGGCCAATGTTGCTCCCTCCCATGTGGAACCAGTCCCTGCTCCAGCTGGGACTACTCCTGCTGCAAAGGTTGCTGCGGTGGCAAACCCACTTACTACTGCTGTTGCCACCACGGGCCCCCTGCACGGGTCACCCTGCACTGTCGGGCAGGTTGGTCACTCCCAGTCCCAATACTGCTTCCTTACGCCAACAACATTCATTCCCCCTCCCCCAAAGATTGTCCCTGACAGTGCTGTCAATCAGTCACCCACTCCTCTCTTCCCTTCACTACCTTGATCGTTGGGGATGTCATAGTCCGAAACATCTGTTGCGTAAATGCAATCACGTGCTGCTTTCCTGGAGCTACTACCCATCAACTACTACTACCCCATCAAAAAAAAAACTATCAGGACTCCTGGATTTATTTCCGACAATTACGAAAGTAATAGTCCATATCGGCTCTAATGACACTGCCCATCAGCAGTCCAAGTTGACAAAAGATGATTGTAGCCATCTTTTTAATCTCTAACAGTTGGGGAAAAACTGCTTTTGTTTCTGGCCCAATTCCCACACTGGGACACAGTGTGGGGCATTTTAGCAGAATTCTCAGCCTTCATACTTGGCTCCAGTCCATGAGTATAGCGCACAACAATGGTTTTATCTTCCTCTGGATCGCCACCTTGCCGTGGTGGAGAAGCTTGTGTGTATCAATGATCCCAAGAGCTATGCCGTCTGGAGCTTGGCTACTGATAGGGTCACCCAAGGTGGCTTGGTCAAGGGGGAGGTTCCAGACGAAGCACAATCCAACAAAGATCTCAACGGCGGAACTGGCGGAAGATGTCTCCAGGTCACAACAGCAGTGAAGGTAGACGACACAGACTACCTTCAGCAATACAAAGATGCTCTCATCACAGCCAGGTCCACCTACTACTGACATCTCATAAACTCTAGCTCCACCAATGTCAAGGATCTCTTTCCCACAATAAACAAACTTCTCAAACCCAGTAACAATACCTACAATTCCTTCACATTTAACAAGTGCAACGCTTTCCTTTCATTTTTCCAAACTAAAACTGACACTATCTACAGCAATCTGACCCCCCCACCCCCACTCAGCCCCTGTCAGATTTCTCCCCGGTGTCCTAAATTGAGCTCTCCAACCTCACTGTAGGAATGAGAAGCTCCACTTGTTTCCTGGATCCTATCAGATCCAATCTTGTTAAGGACTGTCTCCCAGCTATCTCCTCACTCATCACTGAAATCAATAATGCCTCCTTCAGCCCTGGTTCAGTCCCCTATACATTTAAACCGCTGTCACCCCATCTTCAAAAAACCTGGACTCAACACTGATATCATGAGCAATTTCCGGCCCACCTCTAATCTTCCCTTTCTGTCAGAAATACTGGAACGTGTTGTTACCGCCGAACTCAAAGCTCACCTCATTTCCAACGACGTGTTCAAACCAATTCAATCTGGTTTCCACTCACAGCACAGCACAGAAACAGTCCTCCTTAAAGTCACCAAGGACCTCCTCCTCTCCTCAGACTCTGGCCACCCTCAGCATTCTCATTCTCCTTTACCTCACAGCAGCTTTCGACACCATCAACCACACCATTCTTCTCTCCCGCCTTGAATCCTCCCCCAGCATCACCGGTACTGCCCTCTCCTGGCTTAAGTCATGTCTCACAAACAGAGAACAGTTCATCAGCATCAACAACTGCCCCTCCTTCACCACTTCTCTGTCCCAAGACATCCCCCAGGTTTCGGTGATTGGTCCTCTCCTGTTCATCTTTTAAATGCTCCCCCCCTCGGTAACATCATATGTTGTCATGGTCTCCACTTCCACACCGATGATGTCCATCTCTACATCTCCACTAAATCCATCACCACTGCAACTCTCTCCACTCTGACCAACTGCCTCACTGAAATTAAATCATGAATGCAAGCCAAGTTCCTCTAACTAAATTGTGATAAATCTGACATGATCATCATCGGTCCCAAATCACTTACCAAAACCACTCACGACCATAGATAACTCCACTCTGCCTCCCTCCCCACACATCCACAACCTCGGAATCATTTTCGACAGCAACCTCTCCTTTAAACACCACGTCAATCAAATCATCAGTACTACCCTTTTCCACCTAAAAAACATAGCTCATCTCTGCCCATCACTCCCTTCTCTGCTGCCAAAACTTTGATCCATGCCTTCAACACATCCAGAATTGACTACTGCAACAGCATTTTCTATGGCTCATCATCCAAAGTCCTAAACAAACTCCAGTACATTCAGAACTCTGCTGCTCTCCTGCTTTCCCACTCCCACTCCTGTGACCACATCACCCCTGTACTCCAGAACTTCTACTGAATTGGATCCACATTGTATCAAATTCAAAGTACTTCACAAATCCCTCCACAACCAAGCCCCCTCCTACCTCACCAACCTGCTCCACTACTATACACCTTCCCTCTACCCTCGCTCCTCCAATGCCAACCTCCTGTCTTCACCACACAGGACGAGCTATGGACCTAGGGCGACAGAGTGTCCTCCGTAGCTGCCCCGTCCCTCTGGAACTCTCTCCCCAAACACATCAGAGACTGCACCGATCGGTCTATGTTCAAATCATTAATCAAAACTCGCCTTTTCAGAATTGCTTTTAATGTGTGATTAATGTTGTGTATTTCATATTTTTATTGTGCTGCTTTTATGTTCATTTTAACTTATGTAAAGCATCTTTGAGTACTCTGAAAAGTGCTCTATGAATAAAATGTATTATTATTATTAAAAACCTTTGTTATAATCCTGAAAATTGTTTCTGTTTATCTTAGATAAACTAATGGTGCCGTGTGGTAATTGCAAATGTGTTTTAACCCTCCAAGTCCCTTTGAAATAGAGACCAAGTTGCCAATGCTGTTGTGTCAGCACCTTCCCCACTGCTAATAAAACATGGTTGAATATTGGGTTGAGCTACTGATGTTGCCGAATCTGTTAGTAAAGGCCTTCTTCAAACTTACGTCTTCCATATCTGCTTGCTTGCCAGAAGGACTTTAATACTTATTTAAACTCACGACCTGCTGTCTTCTTTTGCACGCTACTCTGAAGACTAAAAAATGTGCCATATTATTTTCCCCAGGAAATGCCTATCCAGAACAAGCCATTAAAATAAGCAACTACTAGCTCTTAGGATTTGGTTGTTTGTGGATTAGCTATATACACCAGTGATAGACAGTATTGAAAAGGACATTGGTTTGCATGTAAAATTCAGGATTCTAGTTTAAATAAAAATGAATGAAAATGTGTCACCTTTATACTCATGTCCACAGACTCCCCCAGACTGTCCACTGAATCTCTGTAGGTCTGGATATATCCCACACTCAAGGCGGTCATCTGGAGGAGAGAAAGAAGTGATACATAAAAAAATGGAGACAGAGAGAGAGAAAGAGAGAGCAAGAGAGATAGTTTGCTTGGATAGTGACTTAATTGAATTATGTCTACAGATTTTAAGAAAAATCAATTTCCATAAAACATTAAATGTCTCTAAAACGAAAGATGACAAACTCCGAGTAATGATCATGAATAATGTACACCAAGTGTTGAAAGCAGAATTACCATCAATTTCTTCCATAAAACAGTCCAACCAGGTGAATGAAGGTGAAAGCTGATTGTTCTTATTGATGGTAATCCTCTGAATTACAGGCCTTTCATTACACAGAACCTATCAAGTGAGGCGTATTTACATACTTTCATTGTAATGACTTAACTGCCATGTAGCATAACCACAGTAACAATAGCACAACATTTGGCATTCACCTTATTTGCTTGTATACAAATGATTCAAAATACTTGTGTTTGGCACCATATGATTTGAGAATGTATCCCCCACAATTTTCCATCACTGATGATGTGTCCAAGTATGTGCATCCGTAGATGTATTTAACAACTGAAACTTTCTGAAACCACCAGTGACGATCAGGAGTAGACTGGGTAACAACCACAAAAAGAGTGAAGACAGCCAGAGAGACAGAGGACGTTTGGAGAGATGGCAACCGTGGAGGGGCAGGTTGGCAGCCCAAACCACATCTTTTGAAAGGAAGAAACCCACACTAAGCTACAGAAACTTCAATGGAAATATACCTACAGTGGAGCCCGAGAGGGGGGATGAGCACCCCAACCGGACAGACCTATGGTTAACAACACAGGACAACTGCCTAACACAACAAGAGTGCTTTGTACTTGTGGAAGGAACTGCAAGAATGAGAGAGGCTTGAAGATTCCCCAGATCAAGATGAGATGGTTGACAGTGGAGCCAATGACAAAGTGCACAGGAACTATGCCTGGTGAGACGCAGGAGGAGCCAGGCCTGAGCCAACCCACAGCCCCTGGAACCTCCAACTGTCAATAGCAGCTACAGTCAGCACTCCACTGGTTCATGCAAGAATCCGAAGGCCCCAATCCAGCAAGAAGGCTGAGGGGCAGCAGTTCGGCGAGGATTTGGATCAGGTGCTGGAACTTATTGCTAAGGGTGACACAGACCAGCGGCTGAAGATGATGGCCACCATCATTGTAAGTATAGCTGCAGAGAGGTTTGGGACAGAGGCTGCCAAGAAGGCACTGTCAGTACACACTCTGAATCAGCGAGCAGTCAGGATCCAGCAGCTCAGGAAGGAGCTGAAGTCTCCCAAGAGGCAGTACAAGTCGAGAGGGCAGCCTTGGCAGATCTCAGGGCAATCCTCAGAAAGAAACTCCTAACTCTGCGCAGAGCTGAAGAGCACAGAAGGAGGTGAATGGAGAGGGCAAGGAAGCAAGCAGCATTCCTTGCCAATCCCTTTAAGCTGACGAAGCAGCTCCTTAGAGCAGAAAGGCACCAGTCGGATTGACCTGCTCCAAAGAGGCCATTGATGACCATCTCAAGTGCAAATACAGCGACCTGTGAAAGATCAAGCCCTGAGCACGTGCAACAGACTAATATCACCACCTGAGTTGACAACAGAATTCAACCTGAAGAAACCCTGCCTGAGCGAAGTGGAAAGAGTCATGAGGAGGGTGAGGTCAAGCTCAGCGCCAGGCCCAAACGGAGTTCCCCACAAGGTGTATAAGAACTGCCCAATGTTGCTCTACTGGCTTTGGAGGGCCCTGACAGTTGTTTGGAGAAGGGGAAAGGAGGAAGGTGCTGAGAGCATTAACCAGTTCCAGATCATCTCCTTGCTCAGTGTTGAAGGCAAGAATTTTTTCCAGTATTGTTGCAAAGCGACACTCAGAAGGGAGGCATCCCAGGTATCCCTGGTTGTCTGGAGCACACAGGCGTGGTGACCCAGCTCATAGGGGTAGAAAGAAAGGGCAGAGAGGTCCCGACTGTGTTGTGGCTGGATCTTACTAATGCCCTATGGCTTGATACTCCACAAGCTAGTCGTTGCAGCACTGGAGAAAAACCATATCCCCCTCAAGGTGAAAGACGTCATCCTGGACTACTACAACAAGTTCAGTATGAGGGGCTCCTCTGGCCCATTGACATCCAACTGGCACTAGCTCAAAGAAGGGATTATCACCGGTTGCAGCATCTCAGAAAATTCAAGGCTTGAATTTACCAGTATGGGATCCTCCCAAGAATTCTCTAGCCCCCGCTGATTTATGAGGTCCCCATCTCAGCAGTAGAGGGCTTTGAGCAGAAGGTCACAGCTTCCTTTTGATTGCCACACAACCTAAGCCAAATTACATGGGAGTATTAACAACTCGAGCTCCCTTTCAGCACAGTGAGGGAGTTCATCCTGATGCGTGCACAAAAGCACCTGCAGTACACCGGATCAAGTGACCCCCAAAGTGGCCAATGCAGGGATCTCAATAAAAACCGGGAGTAAGTGGAAGGCTGCTAATGCAGTACAGCAAGCGGAGTCCTGGCCTCAGCACAAGGTCCTAGTGGGAAGAATCATACAGGGCAGGGCCAGACTGAGGTGCACAACATCTGCCCATTATGACATTGCCTGTGGCAAGGAGAGGGGGAGGCTTGTGCAGGAGTAGGTCCGAGCTGCCGTGGAGGAGGACAGAACCAGCAAGGCAGTGGCCATGAAGCAGTAAGGAGCTTGGATGCAGTGGGGGCAGGCAATGGAGCAGAAGGTCACCTGGGAGGACATCTGAAAAGGGAATCCCCAAAGGATCAAGTTATTGATCCAGTGAGTCTACAATGTCCTCCCAAGCCCATCCAACCTGTTCATATGGGGCAAAGTGGAGACACCAGCTTGCTGCCTATGTTCCAAGAGAGGGACACTTGGACACATCCTGATCTGCTGTTCCAAGACACTGGGTGAGGAGCGCTATCGTTGGTGGCACGGGCCAAGTCCTCAAATCCATCACTGAAGCAATCAGCAGGGGGATCAACGACAACAGGCAGGTCTGCTCAACTACCAAGGCGATCACGTTCTTCAAGGAAGGAGTATGGCCAAAGCAAAACTCCAAGCCCTGCTCTGTTGGCCTACTTCCCACTGCACGAGACTGGGTGATCAAAGTTGACCTGGAGAAGCAGCTGAAGATCCCAGCCCACATCACCCAGATCTCATTGAGACCACACATCATCCTTATCTCTGAGGCCACAAAGCAGATCATCCTGCTTGAGCTCACTGTACCTTGGAAGGAGAAGATGGAAGAGGCACAGGAGAAGAAGAGGGCAAAATACCAGGAGCTGGTAGAGGACTGTCGCAGGCAGGGGTGAAATCAAAGTGTGTGCCAATTGTGGTGGGCTGCAGGGGATTTGCAGGGCAATCCCTGGAAAGGCCTATGGAACCCTGGACATCACAGGACCAAACAGGAGGAGAGCCATCAGCAAAAACAGCGAGGCAGCAGAGAAAGCCTCTAGATAACTCTGGCTGAAGAAAGGACACAGTGTTAAAACCTTTTGGGCCCTGATCTGTACTTTTTATAGAGTCAGAGGTGAAAAAACTCAAAGTGTCTCTATACATTCTCACATTCTGGATGGTTCCATTAAGACTACGCATCATAATCTCCACACTGTGTGCCACATCCTGGGTGTGTCTCTGGAGGTCCAATAGGACGGCTGGATCAATGGGCGGGATGTCTGCCGGTCGTCTTGCTGACCCCCGGCTCCTGTGGATGGGACCCGAACAGTCCGCTGGAAACAAAACACATGCGTATACAAACACGCACGCAAACACATACATACACACACACACACACAGTTATATACGATACATATGCCAACATACACAAAGATACAAAGCTACTAGCACAGCATACACAGACACAGACATATATACAAAGATACAAACACACACACACGCAGTTATATATGATACATATGCCAACATACACAAAGATACAAAGCTACTAGCACAGCATACACAGACACTGACATATATACAAAGATACAAACACACACACACACACACACACACACACACACACACACACACACACACACATAGGTTGAAGGAGATGGAAAGACATACTTGTGCATATAAATATGAATGCATAAATATTGACAGACAAACAGAGAAACGCACACACACAAAGGCACATAACACAAAGTGACAGACAGTCACACGCAAACACAAAAAGAGACTTAAAACAGTCATTAAAAACAAGATATCTCTCATTTGAAAAACATGACACTTACAAAATGACTGATAAAAAACATTGAGGGGTGCAATAAGCCCTTGGTAAGAATTTTAGATAATGGTTTCTCGATACTTTGAACATTACTCAGTGAAATTCAGTGACTCTCCCTCCAAAACAGACATAAGAAGGCATTTAGAGAGAAACACCACTGTTTACCATTTTACTTATCATAAGGGAACAATATTTAAAGTGCCACCAGCCCGCAGCCAAATACTGGATAAATTGTGGCCATGGTCGGTAAGTTCATCTACTATGCCAGGCTCTGGCAAGAAATCAACCATTACGCTCCATCAACCTTGGGGATTCTTTATTATTTAAGGATCAAAGGAGATTGTAAAATAGTCAAAAAGTGGCTGCAGGATAAGTTTCCATCTCCGACAATAATTCCAGTAGGACTGCAGCAAAGCCTGATACCAAGCCCTCTAATTTAAACAGCCTCTGAGTCATCTGCCTTAATTTAATCAATAGCTATGATGAGAGAGCCTGCGCAAGGGCATATTAACCTCATTTCTACATAACATGTACTCAAAATAGGCCCATGGTTAATACAGTCATAATACTTTAAAACCCATATTTTAGAGATATTAAAAAAGGAACTTGAAATATGAGTTTTTTGCCAAAATGAACAGAATTAAGCATTTTATCACAGGACTATTCGACTATATATTAAGTAGGTCTTGACATGATCAGGGCTAACTCCAAGTGTAATAAAAGGCAAAGGTATGGTTCAATTCTCAAAGACATCAACCCAATCAAGTTGACAACTGTGACAGTCAAAATGTTTTCTAGGGCCCAAGCACCGAGTGGTGCGAAGGCCCTTATTGTATGTATTATTTTTATTAGTGTTTTTAGGACCTGAGCGCCAGATGGCAAAGGCCCTATTGTTTCTGTAAGGATTATCATTATTATTATTCTTTTTCTTCAAAACTTGGGACATTTTTGAGGTTGTTCCCACGGGGGAAAATTTGGTACACACATTGGTGCTTGTGACAGTTACTCAGGGACAGAGACTTGGCCCTGGGTGTGGCCCAGGGACTCCACAGCTCCCCCATATGTCATTGAGGCTTGTGCCCGGCATATACAGTGCATCCGGAAAGTATTCACACCCCTTCACGTTCCCCACATTTTGTTATGTTACAGCCTTATTCCAAAATGGATTAAATTCCTTTTTTTTCTCATCAATCTACATACAATACCCCATAACGACAAAGCGAAAAAGGTTTTTTTGAGACATTTTTGCAAATTTATTAAAAAATAAAAAAAAGAAATATTGCATGTACATATAAGTATTCACACCCTTTACTCAGTACCTGGTTGAGGCACCCTTGGCAGCGATTACAGCCTCAAGTCTTCTTGGGTACGAAGCTACAAGCTTGGCACACCTATATTTGGGGTATTTCTCCCATTCTTCTCTGCAGATCCTCTCGAGCTCTGTGAGGTTAGATGGGGAGCGTCGCTGCACAGCTATTTTCAGGTCTTTCCAGAGATGTTCAATGGGGTTCAAGTCTGGGCTCTGGCTGGGCCACTCAAGGATATTCACAACTTGTCCCGAAGCCACTGCTTCGTTGTCTTGGCTGTGTGCTTAGGGTCGTTGTCGTGTTGAAAGGTAAACCTTCACCCCAGTCTGAGGTCCTGAGCGCTCTGGAGCAGGTTTTCATCAAGGATCTCCCTGTACTTTGCTCCATTCATCTTTTCCTCGATCCTGACTAGTCTCCCAGTTCCTGCCGCTGAAGAACATCCCCACAGCATGATGCTGCCACCACCATGCTTCACTGTAGGGATGGTATTAGCAAGGTGATGAAAGGTGCCTGGTTTCCTCCAGACGTGACGTTTGGCATTCAGGCCAAAGAGTTCAATCATGGTTTTATCAGACCAGAGAATCTTGTTTCTCATGGTCTGAGAGTCCTTTAGGTGCCTTCTGGCAAACTCCAAGCGGGCTGTAATGTGCCTTTTACTGAGCAGAGGCTCCCATCTGGCCACTCTACCATAAAGGCCTGATTGGTGGAGTTCTGCAGAGTTGGTTGTTCTTCTGGAAAGTTCTCCCATCTCCACAGAGGAATGCTGGAGCTCTGTCAGAGTGACCATCGGGTTCTTGGTCACCTCCCTGACCAAGGCCCTTCTCCCCCAATTGCTCAGTTTGGCTGGGCGGCTAGCTCTAGGAAGAGTCCTGGTGGATCCAAACTTCTTCCATTTACGAATGATGGAGACCACTGTGCTCTTCGGGACCTTCAAAGCTGTAGAATTTTTTTTTGTACCGTTCCCCAGATCTGTGCCTCAATACAATCCTGTCTCGGAGGTCCACAGACAATTCCTTTGATTTCAAGGCTTGGTTTCTGCTCTGACATGCACTGTCAACAGTGGGACCTCATATAGACAGGTGTGTGCCTTTCCAAATCATGTCCAATCCATTGAATTTACTACAGGTGGACTCCAATCAAGATGTAGAAACATCTCAAGGATGATCAGTGGAAACAGGATGAACCTGAGCTCAATTTTGAGTGTCATAGCAAAGGGTGTGAATACATGCAATATTTCAGTTTTTTATTTTTAATAAATTTGCAAAAATTTCTACAAAACCTTCTTCGCTTTGTCATTATGGGGTATTGTGTGTAGATTGATGAGAAAAAAAAGGAATTTAATCCATTTTGGAATAAGGCTGTAACATAACAAAATGTGGGGAAAGTGAAGGGTTGTGAATACTTTCCGGATGCACTGTAGTTTCACCTACATACACCAAATTTGGCAGGCATGTGGGTCTCCCCAAGACAAACAAATTTGGAATGTACATTGTATTATTACCCAACAGGAAGTGAGTTATTTTCGATTTTGTGCATTTTGACATGTTACAGTTTGAAATACTCTTCCTGGACAGTTCATTGGATTCATGTCAGATTTGGCGTATATGATGTCAAGATGTTGCTGATTTTAAATTACAAATGGAATTTTGATATCTTACAAGGGGTTGAAATGGCAAAACACATTTATGTCTCGCCATACACACAGGACATGTGTCACAAATTCGCCATGCATTGCTTGATCTGGCTCAAACTTCACAGGCTATGGATTATGATGGTTATGATGATATCCAATGCTCAAAGTGACTCTCTGGTATAGTGCCACCATTTGGCAAAAGCAAGACTGCCTTTGTCATTGATCTCAGCAACAGTGCTCCTAGACGGTCCATTGGATTAATTTCGAATTTGGTATACATCATGAAGTCACGGGTGTCCTGATTATATTTTGTGAAGGGATTTTGACAAGTTGAATTGTGTAGCCATGGGGAAAGGATGAATTTGGGTACCTCTGAACAGATTCTGATCTCTTTCACCATTCTGGTGAGCAACATATTTTGCAGGAGAATATCACATTTTGATTTAACTGAGAACAAAATCATTTGCAGATACAGGGTGCCAGGAGGCAAATTTGTAATTAGTGATATTGGCTACACATATACAACTGACTTCAACTTGACTTGCTATACTTGATGACATCAAGGAGGACTTTGAAGCTGCCTACTGTGCTCTTGGTGCAAAGCCACCATTTACACTTTGCCACATAGATAATTGCAATCAGATGCAAAACTAGGGCAAATTGCACTCGGCTGCAAAACTTTATGGGCGTTTGTGCCCATAACATGCAATATCTTGAGACAGGGCAGATAGCGGTTGCAAGTGATGCACAATTCATGGTGCTATTAGTGGCCGCAACTCATTCTTGGTGAATTCATCTGTCAATAGAGTTTGAAAAAAAAATGAGACATCTGCAGATAGACACTAATGAAACAGGAGGGAGAGTTAGCAGATAATTAGAACAGTTATACTTACAATTAAATTTGATCTCTTTCAAATCAAACATCCCATGATATGAGTGGAAGTATTGTTCTTGTAACTGTATTTATAGCCTTCTTTTTTTTTACTCGAATGTAGCTTAAGCATGTCATGTGATATGCTACTTCAGTACAATTCAACAACAAATATTACTGAGACAATACAGAAAATTGCAGGGCATTTAATATACAGGAATTCACATTATAGACACTACCACTGACTATCCCTGTAACAAATTGGCCACAATTTTGAACATTGATCATACATGGTCCAGCCATATACTAGGTTTTGACCTAGTCATGTTATAACTGTCATGGAGAACAATGTTAAAAGTGGGCTGGTACTAAATGACATAAGCGACCATTTACCTCTATTTGTCATATATTATTGTCAACTAAAGAGAAAGAAGGAGGAAAATTGCTACAGATATGTTAGGGTAAGAACGGATGAAGCAATAAACAAGTTCGGGGATGACCTCTTAAAAGAACAGATGAAAAAGGTTTATGTAGAGGATGTAAAAGTCGCATATGAGACATCTCTAAAGAGCCATTTACCACTGATAAACACTGCTCAACAATACCATGTAAACATAAATGTAGCTCTAACAAAAAGCCTTGGATAACAAAGGCTTACAAAAAGCATGCAAAAAGAAAAGCAAATTCTACAGACTTCATACAATTTAGAATAAAGACCGCTGAAAAGCAATACAAGGTTTTAGAAAATATGTTGACAATTATAATGAGACAAGTCAACGGCTACCACTCCCTCCGACGCATGCGAGGGCCTTGCAGCTTTAATCATGTGCCTGCTGTGCAAAGCAGACACATTATTATTCGTCATACTTATTCCAATACTTATTCTTCCATACAAATTTCGGCGTGTAACTATAGTCCCGCAGCTTTGAGAAAGACCCCGCGAATTACACATCGAATGTGCAGTTTGAGCAGGAATGGTGCGCTATGACTTTTCCTCGTGACTCGAGTCAACATATGGTGATAAAAAAAAAAAAGGAAACATTTCCCATAGAAAAACAACACTAAATCATCATGAAAATGATCAAATCCAACCCTCTTTGGACCCACATTACTTCGTCATAGTTTAAGGTAGAAACGTGGTTGAAACTTTAAGACTTCAGAGCCCGTTGAACTAAATCAATATTTTGATATCTAGTACGGTTTTTGCAAATTCGCAGTTTAAGGTTTTTTTTTGGGTTTTTTTTAGACCGTTTCAGAGTTTATAATGGGTGCGTATTGGGTGGGCTGTTCAGAGCTAGAGTGCACATGACCCACACTGCCATGCCTGAAAATTTTCCCAAAAAAACTCATTTCACCTCTTTTAATTCCCACAATTTTCAACCCTCAGGGACAATTTATATATCAAAATGTAGAAATTTGTCCTCTTCACCCAGTGTGACTCTCACTGTGACATTACTTAAGGATTTTGAAAAAAATCGCCTCCAAGCACAGAGTGCTGACTAAAATTCCCATATACTGCCATGTCAAACTGAGGTCTAAGGGTCTTGTCAAAAACAAAAATGATGAGTTTTTAAACTGCGACAGCTCCTATACCATAAACAGTAGGTACACACATAATACATCAGCGTCTTCACTGAGGCCTTGTGATGCTCATTTCGAAAAAAATATCACTACGACTTGTACTTTTTGAGCTATGGGGGAACCAAGCAGCAGGGACACTCAAAATTTCTCCAGAAATTTTCAAATTATTATTCTGTAATTACACACATTTTTGAGATGCTAGGTGTGCTTGAAAACTCACGAAAGTTTGCACATGTGTCAGAAGTGGTGAACATTGATACCTGATATGGGTCTTCAGCTTGGGTGTGGCAAATTGGCTCGATAACGCCTCCTAACAATTTTCAAAGTCAAAGCCCCCACCTTTAAAATTGACGTAGATGTACACAATTTGTAAGGCAGATATAATATCCTCACATTAATAAAAAAGCCTCTCGGAGCCATACCCTAGGTCCAACAGGAAGTCAGCCATTTTGAAATTACTGTACAATTTTTGTAGTTTTTGCCATTTACAGGAGTTGTACTTTAACAAACTCCTCCTACAGAATTAACCAGAGTGATTTCAAATTTGGTCTGTGACATCGAAAGATCTTTGTGATGCTAAACTATGAAACCTATTGAGTTTTCATGGAACACCCTTGACATGGCGTGCCGGTCAATTTGCATGTTTCGCCATGAAACAGGAAGTTGTTGTAATTTGAATGTACATTGCTCAATCTGCCCCAAATTTCCCATGCTTGATAAGAGTCCCGGCCTGAACACATCTACATGTCAACACTGACTCATGGTTATAGGTTATGGAGCCACTTACTGGCAACAGGAAGTTACAGATGCTGTACTTTTACGATCTCTGCCTAGCAGGTTAACCAGATCAATCTCAAATTTTGGTCAGGGACATCTCAAGACTTTCACAATATTAATTTGTGAAGCTCTTGATTGTTATAACTTGACTTTACATTGTCCATGCTGGCCCAAATTTCCCATGCTATATAAGAGTCCAGGCCTGAAGACATCTACGTGCCTCTATTGAGTCATAGTCACAGCACCACCAACTGACAACAGGAAGTCAGCCTTATGTGACAAACATCATCCGAGTCACTTGAAATTTACATGGTGGATCACACTATTCCCCCCAGTTCCCCCTCCCCCCTGAACAGGCACCCCGACTGACCACAAGAGGCACTAGTGCAGTGACCAGGACTATACCCACACCCGGATTCCCACTCACAGACACAGCCTGTAGACGCGTCTGTAGGCATATTCGACCAAGCTGGAGGTAACACGGGGATTCGACCCAGTGATCCCCATGTGATTTCTCTCTCCTCTCACACATATTATCTCACAAATGAATGTTAGTATATGTCCCTTAGACATTATTATTCCCTCACATCTACTTAAGGAAGTGCTGAACACTATTGGGCCAAGTATTTTATCGATAGTTAACAGCTCCCTGGTAAATGGCCATGTCCCAGCTTGCTTTAAAAATGCTGTAATTCACCCTCTGATAAAAAATTAAAAAAAACTAACTAACTTGGATCCATCTGTGCCTAATAATAACCGACCAATCTCAAAGCTCTCATTTTTATCCAAAATTCTTGAAAATGTAGTTTCCTCTCAGCTCGTCTCCTTCTTGGAAGTTTCCTCTCAACTCATCTTCTTGGACAAATTCAGCATACTGGAAAAATTTCAGTCAGGTTTTAGGATGCACCATGGCACAGAGTCCACTGTCCTGATGGTGATAAATTACTTGTTCTTGTCTTTAGATTCTGGACATTTCATTTAAAATTTGTTTCAGATCTCTCACTGCCTTTGACACTGTTGATCACTCCACCCTCTTGGACTGCCTTAAGCATGTTGTTGGCATTCAGGGACAGGCCCTTCAGTGGTTTGCCTCCTACCTCCAAGACCGATTAGCCTCTATTAGAATTAAAAATGTGTCCTCTTCCTCCGCATCCATCTCCTGTGGAGTACTGCAAGGCTCCATTTTAGGCCCTTTTTATTTTCCCTATATATGCTTCCTTTGGGGCCTATTTTCAGAAAACATAATATCTCCTGTTGTTGTGCCAACGACACCCAGCTGTACCTCCAGCTAAAATCCTGTGATCCATACAGTATTAACTCCCTTCTAAATTGCGTTGAAGATGTAAAATCCTGGATGGCAAAAAGCTTCCTTCAGCTAAACAAGAATAAACTCAGGTCTTTATCTTCAGCCCTGCAGACAACTCTGCAACCACAATCAGTGCCTTCAGGCTGCTAGGCTGCTATCATTGAATGTACAGTCCCATGCACGAAATCTCGATGTCATCTTTGATTTTGGTTTAAAATTTGATAAGCAAACCAATTCAGTTGTCAGCACTAGCTTCTTTCATCTTAAATAAATTGCAAAATTAAAATCATTCCTGTTAAAGATTTTGAGACTATAATTCACGCTTTTATTTCTTCTCGCCTTGACTACTGCAGTTCCCTCTACGTAGCAATCAGTCAGTCAGTCCTATCTCGCCTGCTAGTGGTTCAAAATGCAGCAGCGAGACTCTTCACTGGTAGTCAGGCCAAATGGTGTCCGGGCTGCAAACTGTGTCCGGGTGATGTCATCACAATGCAATCATGACAGCTCACATTCCTGACAGTCCTCTCTCGCTGTAGTTCATAGAGTTGTAATATTGCAGGCAAAAGCAGGTTTAATAGTGTACTCTTTTTAGCTACATTGTACAATACATGTGCAGGGTCACCTTTTATATTCGACTTGCAATTGTTTATATTAGGATATGTTTTTCAAAAAGCACAAAGTAAGCATACTTTCAGGCGAAAGTTCTCTACTGGTTGATCAACTTGTTAGCTAGCTAGAAAACTAGCTAGCTAACGTTATGTTGCGTGGATGAGATTTTCAATAACGATGTTCTATAAACCTATTTTCCATTAGCCTTCTCAGTTCATGAAAAGTCTGGTTGTTTAAAATAACCTTTCGTGACCCTTTTTTTTTGAGTTGCTAGCTACCTAGCTAACTTGTCATTGATGTCAAAAAACATATAATAGCAAATATTGGACGTTTCATTTTAGTGGAAAATAGGTTTATAGAACATCTTTATTGAAAATCTCGTCCACGCTATATAACGTTTGCTAGCTAGCTAACAAGGTGATCAACCAGTAGATGAACTTTTGCCTAAAAGTATGTTTTTGTACTTTTCGAAAAACATATCCTATTATAAACAATTGCAAGTCGAATATAAAAGGTGACCCTGCACATGTATTGTACGACGTAGCTAAAAAGAGTACACTATTAAACCTGCTTTTACCTGCAATTATGACTCTACGAAGTACAGCGAGAGAGGAATGTCAGGAATGCAAGCTGTCACGATTGCATTGCGATGATGTCGCCCGGACACAATTTGGCCTGACAGTACCAAGAGGAGAGAGCACATCTCTCCTGTACAGGTCTCCTTTCACTGGTTACCACTGAAGTTCAGAATTGATTTTAAGTTGCTTTTATTTGTTTATAAACACTGCTTGGACTGGCATCAAGTTACATCTCTGAACTGCTCATTCCCCATTCCACCTTCACGACCCTTAGATCTGCTGACCAATCACTGCTCTTCATTCCACGCTCCCAGTTAAAAACCAAAGCTGACTGAGCATTTTCAGGTGTTGGCCCTAAATTGTGGAATAGTTTTCCACAAATAATTAGATATTCCCCCTCCACTGACATTTTTAAAACCTGTCTTAAGACCCATCTCTTTTCTTTTAGCCTCTTAATTGTCATCATGACATGCCTGACCACTCTCCAGCTTCCACTTGTTGTTTGTGCAATGCTGTTTGTGACATGAATTTACAAAGACGCTATGCTTTTTTCACTTTACTTATATCCTCTTATTTACATTTTTACTTGATCATTCCTGTGTTTATATTTGATCATTCTTGTGTTTTTGTTCCATTGTAATCATTTTAACCTCTTTGTAAAGCACTTTGGTCAACATTTGTTCCTTTTAAATGTGCTCTACAAATAAAACTAACTTGACTTGACTATGTCTCTCTGGACCTTGTGTAACTTTTACCCAAAAAACAAAATTAAATTTCAACTGCCTGAACTTTTGACTACTGTGTATCAAACTGCTGAAACCATGAAAAGGGGACAGAATGCCTGGGTCAGTCACCTGCCGAATAAATCACACAAGGTGAGCCAGAATGCTTTTCTCACCGTGTCCTTCCATCAGTGTGGCTGAACCCCGTCGCAAACTTCGGCTTATGTAGGCTATCTAACCTTGTACATATGCAAGTCTATACATTCTGAAGATGTATTCCACAAACAACACGGAAAATGAAAAATGAAAAAAAAACACACACTTACACACACACGCCCTGTTTTCCCACATACAAAAACACCTAACCAAACCAATTATTTCAACTCACTTTCACTCACACAAATAGAAATACACATCCACACCCTGATGCACACACACATAGACACACTTCTTGAATCCATTTTAACATCAGGATTGTGGTTGGTTTCAGAGGTCAGTAGAAAAAAGTTGGTTAGCAGTGCAGCATCAATTCTCAATTCTTGCACTCAAGATGAGATATATGAAGACCTTACAAACTCCTTATGGATTAGAAAGTCCACCCTTCATACTCACAGTCACTACAGTCCAGACTAGGCTTGGAGCTCATCTTGATCTTCTGTTCCAAATTCTTCGTAATGAAGTGGGTCAGGTCTCCATCATGGCTCACCGTCCCCTCCAGCTCCAGAGCTGAGGAGATTGTGGCCCTGCGCCCCTCCGACTGGCCCCCTCGGCCCCCTCCCCGCGCCCCAGAACCACCTGTTGAGAGTCGCGAACATCAGCTCAAGACTCTAGTAAAACACAGTGAGCAGTGGACCAAGAGCTTCAATGTGATGGGCTTGTTGCTACTTTCCCTAGAATTATTTCCCAATGCTAAGTCTCCATATGCACATTCACACGGTAGAGAGGAAAGAGGGGAGAGGTGCTGGGAAGGAACGTTTTTTTTGTCCACTGTACAACCTCCAATTACATTAGCCACTTTCGACTTTTTGTAAGCCAACATGCTTCAGAGTGGAAAAGGACACCCAAATCAAGGATGGCAACCTATCAAAGTGTTTGGAAGAGTAAATGAACTTACCAACCACAGGCATAAACTGACGATATTTGGCTGGTGGGAGGGTGGTAATTTCCCAGTATGGTGAAGAGTAAGCAGTGTGCAGGTTTTCATTCCTATCAAACATTTCACCAGCTGACTTCACTAACTAGCATGATCTTCAAACTGACAGAGAGGCACTAATCAGTACGTTAAGTTGCAGTTTTTTTATGACTGGATTTGAAGCAGGTGGTGTCAGGAATGTTACCACTGGGACAACTGGCTTGTGACAGCCATGCATTCATAGCAATGCCACATTTTGATCTTGTCACATTTGCTGTTGCTGTCATTGTGAAACAGAATTCACCAATTGTTTGATTGATGTGCAACTAATAGGGAACAAGTTGTAACTGATGTTACAACAATATTGTTTGGTTGGAATGATGACCTGCATACACTTGAACCCCAAAGGTACATGGTTGAAGATGCCTAGTTTATAGTTCAGGGAAACAAAATGGTATCATTGTGGGAGATACTGATGTTTAAGCTCCACTAAAAATCAAATAACTACCTTTTTACATACCTCCACAAGCTTGGCTGATCTCATCCAGACTCTTGCTGTCCTGCATGCCCCGGACAATACGGTCTCTCTCGGGCACGTTGCGGACCCGTACCTGGGCCATGACATGGGGAGGGCATGGGCTACTGTCTGAGGGAAGGGAAGGAGGCGGAGATGAGGTGGTTCTAGGACCAGGCGCTGAAGAAGAGTACTGCCTTGTAGGCTATGACAGAGGGGATATTAAGGGGGGAGAATGGTGGGGGAGAGAGGAATGGGGAGGAGAAACAATGAGTGTTACCACTTTTTTTTCTTTTTTTTTTAAATCACAGTGAGAACTGGAGGTAAAGGCCAGCTCCTGGAAGTGTGGACCATAAAAAGGTGAGGATTCATCAGTTGAGCCATGGCTCTCCTTTTTCTAGATTTGGGAAAGACTTTGTAATATATCCTGACACAGCCATAAGTATCTAAAAATCAATAAGTCTGAATTTTAATTGGATTCATTTATAGTGAGCTCTACTAGAGATAGGCCAAGCCTGGGCTTTTGTAGAATTCAACGTCAGAATAATGCTATTGCCTACTGATAGAACTGACAGAACTTGTCCTGTCACAACAACGATATCAGCAGCAACACAGGCAGACACGGATATTAGCAGCAGTGTTTCCCATACATTGATTTATTTGTGGAGGTCCACCACAATATCAACATCGACCGCCAGACATTGTCTATTTTATCATTTATGGTCGCGCTGCTTCTCTGTCCTCTCTTCTGCTCTCTGCCTGGGACAGGGCTGCATTCTCAGTGCATGCCCCCCCCCACACACACACACACACACACGAAGCGAACAAAAGAGCAGAGAGGTTGGGTGGACACAGTAAAGCAGGTGAAGTGAAGATAACTCAAAGATTACTTGAGTCGACGACAACTACGCTGTGCCAAAAAAGTAAAAAGGCCAATAATTTACTTTATCAAACCACCTGTTCAACAAGCATGTAGAAAAGGGATATTTTCAACTTTTTTGTCTGCGTTCTCCTGGCATGTTTTACACAATCACAGCGCACTGGTTAAGCTAATAGTGAATTGTTACGAACAAGCTAAAGCGAAAGTATGTAGCCTGTTTATAGTTTGCCACGAATCTTAAAATTTGGAAAATTCTTGTTAACTTAGCTACCAGCTCAGACAAACCAGCCTCTCCTCCCTCTACCAGCAGTAGGCAGTGAATCACAACAGCAGCGGGGAGAGGAGAACAGAGGACAGGATGAATGACTGATAGACTGATGTCTTGTGTTTTTCAGTCTTGCTAAACTTCACTTAGTATACTGATGTTAGGAATATTATTTATTTTACTAAAATTTTAGATTTCTTTCCAGTCAGATATCATTGAGTTTATAGTGACTTTGCTGTTGTGAACATTACTGTTACTATTCTAGAAACAGTATTTAGTTGTATTTAAAATATAAATCCATTCTAATCTTGTTCTGCAATTATTCATTTTTAAAAATTATAATTAAAAAAACAATTCTTTAGTAATGAAAAAGAGTATTGATAAAGAACAGGGCCGACAGGCGTCTGGGTGGCGTGGCGGTCTATTCTGTTGCCTACCAACACAGGGCTCGCCGGTTCGAATCCCCATGTTGCCTCTGGCTTGGTCGGGCATCCCTACAGACACAATTGGCCATGTCTACAGGGGGGAAGCTGGATGTGGGTATGTGTCCTGGTCTCTGCACTAGCGCCTCCTCTGGCCGGTCGAGGTGCCTGTTTGAGGGGGAGGGGGAACTGGGGGGAGTAGTGTGATCCTCCCACATGCTATGTCCCCCTGGTGAAACTCCTCACTGTCAGGTGAAAAGAAGCGGCTGGTGACTCCACATGTATCAGGGGAGGCATGTGGTAGTCTGCAGACCTCCCCAGGTCAGCAGAGGGGGTGGAGCAGCAACCAGGACGGCTCGGAAGAGTGGGGTAATTGGCCAAGTACAACTGGGGAGAAAAAGTGGGAAACAAATCCAAAAAAAAAAAAAAAAAAAAAGAACTGGGCCGACAAGAGTATGGATAAGATAAAGATAAAATCCAAACATATCTGTCCCTACAGCTGGATAATGGCTTCACCCTGACTTTGGGAGGATGAGCAAATCACAGTTCAACTCCCTTCACTATAAGCCTCGTTTAACCAGTGTTATTTTTTGATTATTATTTTTTATGGCGCACGGTACGATCACTCACAAAAATTAAGGCTTACTTCATTTCCCCAATATTACAGTGCAACTTATATCATTCATGTAGATCTTAATAAATAAAAGTTAAAGATTTTTCAAACATTGTTCATTTCGGACGGCATCACATTTTTTTCCCGGGGGAATCCTACGGTCAGCTGCCACCACAAAAAGAATCTAATTCTGTGGGAAACACTACTAGCAGTCAAGTCCTACAGACTCTGTAAGAAAGAGAATTCACTTTTAAGGGCTTTGATTGCTTCACGCAACATTTGTTACAGGTTGTCCTCTTTTGCCCATCTGTCATGTAGCTGTACAGGAATAATTGAAGATCCTTTTAAAATAGTATCAGGTCACAAACCTCCATATCTGCACCTTCTGCGCCATGCTCCCTATCCCACTCTCTCTCCTTCTTCTCATCTTCCTCCTCATCCTGTTTCTCCATCTCTCCATCCATCTCCCCCTCCAAGCTCTCCAATCCTGTCCACTGCCTGTCTGAGCTGATAGGGCCCCCTTGTGGAGCTGGAGAGTCTTTGGATTCTATGTGCTGTGCTATGTCCCCTGGAAGAGCTGTGCCAGGGGAGTCTGTGGAGTGAGATGTCTCTGAAAACTGTGTGTCCTTCGGGCCTGTGTCTCCTGTGCACGTGGCAGTGGGGAGGGAAGGGTCAAGCCTACGGGGGGCATGTAACGACTCCAGGTGCGTTTGAGAGTCCAAACCAGATGTTGCTGAATTATGGACTGCCTCTGTATCTAAGCAACCCTCCCCATCGTAAACTGCCCTCTCCATATCAATGTGGTTTTCAGTCTCTCTGTGGGACCCATCCTTTGAACCCTGCCCATGACAGGGCCCTCGGCTCCCCCCAAATTTTAATGATCCTGGTGTGTGTGTGTTGGGGCCGTTCTCACTGCAGGGTTCCAAAGAGACAGATGTCAAAACTCCATTGGCTGACTCTGGCACGTCTGTGCCAATCACAGGGAAGAGACTCATCCCTCCACCTGCTATATTAGAGAAAGAGAATATCAGATAAACAACCAATTGAGAGAAGTCACATCCCAGCAGTGCTTTTCACAGGCTATGTTTAGACTGCAGGCAAAATCGATTCATTTCTCAAATCCAATTCATGGGACTGACTGTCCACACTGTTATTTCTAAGTGATCAGGTCAGATTTTTGTGTTCAGGCATCAACTTATCTGCATTGGTTGTTGTGGTAAAGATACAGGCGTGTATACATACACTAGCCAAAACCAAAGCAGTAAGTTGCAGGCTATGAAGAATAGAGATGTATCTTCTTCTCTTCATAGCATATCAATGCCTAGTAACAGTGCATGACTAATTTTTCGTCCCAGAGAGCATCAACAATGGAAGAGATTGATATAGAGCTATGTGTCATGCTGCATTCATGGCCAACATCACTGCAATGAGAGGTGTGGTGCCGTAAGCATTGCGAGTGATGTAAAAGACAGTTTGAATTTTGAGCAGCCATATGAAGACATATCTAAAAATCTTATTTGGATCAAATTTCAAACCGCCTATGTGGTTTAAGTCTGATTTGTAAAAATCGTTCTGTTGCTGACCAGACTTAATAAAAAAGCAATCTGATTCCAATCTGGATATGCCATGGAGCAGATATGACAGGCAGTGTGAACATAGCATTAGCTGCTGGTGAGAATAAGGATAATGATCCATAAATTAATGAAAGAAACTGAGTGCATGCTTTAAGGATCCAGACTTCGTCCATGGCCCTCTTTATTGAAGTTTTAATTAGGAATTTTTAATTTCTTTACAGCAACAAAAAGATTGATTAGAGGGAAAACCCCAGTTCAACTCCAGGCTTTGTAACATTTAGCCAACTCAATAAATCAAAATGAGTCTTTGGGAAACGTTCCAATTTCATGTGGTCAGATTTTTATTAGGGAATACAGCCCTATTTCATTTATTCTTTCGCCACATCCACTTAATCAAATTTGGAGAAATTTGGGGAGAATTCTATCCCACCAAGACAGTCTATCATACAACAAACACACATATTGTCACGCATCTTTACAAATATGGACAATTCATCAACTCTGCGTGCCTTTTGAGTGTGGGGAAAAAACATGAACACGAGAAGACCATGCAAACTTGCAACAAAAAAACAAGTACTGTAACCTCACAGCAATATCAATACACAAGACCCTCTTGCTGTGAGACTACAGTACAAACAATGAAGCAACTGCACCACTTTGTGGCACAGAGATGTGTGAAACATAAACGTTCACCGACCCCGTTTCAGATCCGCTACCGCAAATGTTTTCTTGTTTACCATTCCTACTTGGTGATCGGTAACGTCCTTGCTGTGTTGGGCTCAAATTGCGGCAATATCATAGATCAGTGGTTCTCATTCCGGTCCTCGGGGGCCACCGCTACTGCTGGTTTTCTATTCTACCACCTGGTAGAATAGAAAACCAGTACATTCAGCTGTACCAGTTATTCCAGCTACCAGTCGGGGAGTGTTTAGACCCGAAGCAACAGGTGAATGTAGATAACTAATGCTACCTGTCAGAACTGATAAACCAGCGGTACTGGTAGTTACCAAGGACCAGATGGAAAACTAATCATAGATGTTCTGTTTGAAAGTTGTGTAGCTCCGCACGTTAAAGAGCCCGAATCAACAGCAACAACGGCCTTTATAAACCAGTGTGTCATTATTATCGCAGCCTTAGACAGTGGGCGATTACTGAAAAATTACAGCTACGACTGAGAGGGATACTAACACTCGGGCTATTTCCTGGGTGACCGTATTAGCCCCCGCGTGAGGTAAACGTAACGTTAGCCTGCTAAAGGTAGCTTAAATTACTACTAGTTGTATTTATTAGCCACCCGTAGCTATCAGCGTAATAAAAAATACAATCCGCTGTACAAAGAAAGGATAAACTTTAGTACAAATGTTCGCCAAATTGAAGAGATTCGGTCAAGTAGACACAAAAGACTAAACGAATACACGGCAGCGAGCTCACGTCAAGGAAGTTGAAGTACCGCTGCCATTAGCCGATATGCTAACAAGCTGTCAGAGGCATCCAGTCGGGTGAAAGCGCTGTTGTTGACGGATGCTAGCGCTCTAAACGGCTAACGTTAATTGGCTCACCGAGCCTTTAAAGTCGCAGCGTTTATGTGGTACGCATATCGTCGTCGTCGTCGCTTCACGACGGGGCAAACTATCCTGATAGGGATAAATGTTGTTTCCTGTGTCGTTGATATTAACGCCGCGCAATGTCTTACAGAACACACTCACCAGCGCAGTTTCTATCCTGAAAATGTAGGCGACAACGAAATCCCGTCAGAAAATTACTCCCCACCCCGACTACTGTAAGACGCGCGTTAGTTCCGCTTTTCGAAACAAATGCGTTTCGTCGCCAACGACGTCGTGATTCCAACATTGTTGAAAGTCAATCTTTCACATTTTACAAATATCTGGATTTTAGGCTACACTGTTTTTTTTCTCACCCTATGGGTGTACGTTTAGAGTCTGCTCACCGATGTTGTGTGAATTGCAAAAAGAAAAGAAAAAGTGAAAATATAACTTTGCTATAGGCTACCTACAATTTAAGCATTTTGCGTTAATAAAATCGCCGCAAACATTGTATGGATTTGAGTCATTACTTTTGCCTTCTTTACGCCACGGCTAACGTTATGTAAACTACTAATAAGACAGGTTAGCCCCTAGCTAACGAGTCTGACCTTTTAGCCGAGCGGTTAGTGACGTCGCCTTGTGGCGCAGTACACCCGTATCGTACAACCCGTATCGAATCCCGCACCGGGCAAGAAAATAACGGGTTATAGTTATGTAAGCTGCCTGTCGTCAAGCCAAAAGGCTAGAATCATATGGAAAGCACCGGACAAGCTGGACATTTTGAGCAAATGCAAGAAAAAAAAGTCCGGTTCTTAACTTCTTGCTCATTATTTATAACGGAAAATAGCATGTAAGCTATAAAATAAACTACAGAAATAAAGCAATACATTCTTGCACACGGTGGCGCAGTGGCTAGCGCGGTCGCGGTCGCAGCAAGAAGGTTCCGGGTTCGAGATCCGGGGGGGTAGTCCAACATTGGAGATAATTCGGGGTCGTTCTCTGTGTGCAGTTCGCATGTTTTGACTGCTGGGATAGGCTCCAGCGACCCTGGGAGCAGGATAAGCGATTTGGACAATGGATGGATGGATGACTATCTATCTCTGGACATTTAGTAAATACTCTTAAAAAATGATATGCAGATGAGAGCACGTGACCACATTGCTGGGTATTGCCGTGAAGTCGTTTTCGTTTTATTCACGTGTCCTTCGATCGAATAGTCAAAAAAAATAAAGAAATAAATTACTACGTCCTATGTCATTTCCTCGCCACTTCTCCTCGGCCTCGATGGAAAACGTCATGAGGGAAAGATATGAAGGAGAATTCATAAGGATTTAGGATAATACAACCGCGGTGCTAAGAGTGCACTTACTGGCCACGTAATCACGCGACTGCAAATGTACCCGTGGGTCCGAATTCTCTGCCGGCTCTCAAGTTTAACCAAGGGTTAAATTTGTAGGTGTAGGTTGTTTTGTTTTTCTTTTTTTTCTTTTTGCTCAGGTATTGCTATCGGTTCTAATATTACACACTGTTGTGTTACATTGTGGCCCGTGTGAACATACTGCTCCCTCCAGGCTGTGTGCTGGTGTAGCCTGTTATCAATTGTAGCAGAGCAGTGTCGCATGTCGTTACGGTTTGTGTCTGCGTGTGACAGACGACAGCAGCCTAGTAGGCCTGCATCACGGTGATTACTACATCGCCTTGGGGGGGAGGGGGGTCCCATAATATCCACAAACATCACCTGTTTGTGGATATTATGTTGTACAATTAAAACAGGCTTACACTGGCTACCTCAGCCTCCTATATGGAAATGTAATGTGTCTATTAATTAGTTATTTCCACATTTAATCAACTTCTCAACATTTGAGGTGGAGGCAATTATGAGAAGCTACAGTTAGACTACTCCATTATTGGTCACTATGCATTCTGCCCCCAACTGCCCTTTCAGTTAGTCTGTTATCTACAGTGTTAATAGGAGTTGAAGAATCTGGCACGGCAGGCAGGCAGGCAGGCAGGCAGGCAGGCAGGCAGGCAGGCAGGCAGGCAGGCAGGCAGGCAGGCAGGCAGGCAGGCAGGCAGGCAGAGCTCCCATCCCACCCCCCATTTTGCTCTATACTCCCCCAGCTGCCTTTTTATAGGCCACTAACTGAAGATAGCCTCATCAGGATATATGCTACTCAGCTGGGTAGATGGGTTTTTGGCCATTCATTGAGTGCAGTAGGGTTAGGCCCATGATTGTAACATGTTCGGGGAATCAACTATTTTGTCACGTTACACATCCACAGCCTGTACCAGCCATAACAACTTCAAAGCACAATCAAGTCAACAAGGTGTTTACTGAGTTGTGTGGTGGTTCTATATGCATAGGATTGTAACCAGATCATAATCAGCATGATAACCATAACACACAAGTCTGTCCTTCAAGACAAAGGGTTGTGAGACGCTTTTAGCCAGATGATGTTTTTAATTCACCATGTCTGAAACTTAAGAATGATGACAAGTACAGTAGCAGATATGTAGGCCTAACATGGTATGCTGTTTTGCACAAATTTAACCATTATTTTCATAAATCATACTAATTGGAATTCATGTTGATAATTATGAGTGGACAGAAGGGTGAGAATGAGCAGCCATTCTCAGTGTGACAACCATTTCGTTTCACTTTTGTAACTGGTAGCCTATATTCCTTTACTTCATTTCCAACCTTGGTAATCACCGGATGGTCCACGTTTATATAGCCTGCATGAAACAACACGGTAAGAACTCACAGGGCAAAGTATATAAGATACACTTTCAGTAGTCCATCTTCAGAATCAGAATCAGAACCATGTTTATTGGCCATGTAGGTTTGCACACACATGGAATTTGACTCCAGTTTCGTGGCTCTCTCAGTGTACTTAACATAGAATAACAACACTGCAACACAACAATCTTCAGATATACACTACCGTTCAAAAGTTTGGGATCACCCAAACAATTTTGTGTTTTCCATGAAAAGTCACACTTATTCACCACCATATGTTGTGAAATGAATAGAAAATAGAGTCAAGACATTGACAAGGTTAGAAATAATGATTTGTATTTGAAATAAGATTTTTTTTACATCAAACTTTGCTTTCGTCAAAGAATCCTCCATTTGCAGCAATTACAGCATTGCAGACCTTTGGCATTCGAGCTGTTAATTTGTTGAGGTAATCTGGAGAAATTGCACCCCACGCTTCCAGAAGCAGCTCCCACAAGTTGGATTGGTTGGATGGGCACTTCTTTGAGCAGATTGAGTTTCTGGAGCATCACATTTGTGGGGTCAATTAAACGCTCAAAATGGCCAGAAAAAGAGAACTTTCATCTGAAACTCGACAGTCTATTCTTGTTCTTAGAAATGAAGGCTATTCCATGCGAGAAATTGCTAAGAAATTGAAGATTTCCTACACCGGTGTGTACTACTCCCTTCAGAGGACAGCACAAACAGGCTCTAACCAGAGTAGAAAAAGAAGTGGGAGGCCGCGTTGCATAACTGAGCAAGAAGATAAGTACATTAGAGTCTCTAGTTTGAGAAACAGACGCCTCACAGGTCCCCAACTGGCATCTTCATTAAATAGTACCTGTTAGAGCCTGTTTGTGCTGTCCTCTGAAGGGAGTAGTACACACCGGTGTAGGAAATCTTCAAACAAATTTGCTGCAAATGGAGGATTCTTTGACGAAAGCAAAGTTTGATGTAAAAAAAATCTTATTTCAAATACAAATCATTATTTCTAACCTTGTCAATGTCTTGACTCTATTTTCTATTCATTTCACAACATATGGTGGTGAATAAGTGTGACTTTTCATGGAAAACACAAAATTGTTTGGGTGATCCCAAACTTTTGAACGGTAGTGTATACACACAAGGATTGACTATATACAGGTGAAATAAGAGGTGATAAGGTGCAGTGATACAGAAAATATATCACAGATGCTGAAATAGATGTTAGCAGGTTACTTCCAGTATACGTACAATGTACAGTACAGTATATACAAATGGTTGGATTTATTTGACATTGTTAAGGGTTCATTTGAATGACAGCCTGCGGAAAGAAACTGTTTTTATATCTGGTTGTTTTGGGGTACAGTGCTCTGTAGCGCCTGCCAGAGGGGAGAAGTTGGAACAGGTTGTGACCAGACTGTGACTGGCCTGCAGTGATGTTGCCTGCCCGTTTCCTGAGTCTGGAGGTGTATAAGTCCTGAATGGAGGGCAGGTTGGTACCAATGATTTTCTCTGCAGACCCGACTGTCCGTTGTAGTCTGTCCCTGTCCTGTTTGGGGGCCGATCCAAACCAGACAGTCATGGATATGCAGAGGACAGACTGGGTTATTGCAGTGTGGAACTGACTCAGCAGTTCCTGATGCAGTTGAACTTCTTGAGCTGGCAGAGGAAGTACATCCTCTGCTGGGGCTTTTTGATGATTGTGTCTATGTTGGATACCCCCCTTAGGTCCTGGGAGATTGTTGAACCCAGAAATCTGTAGGTTTTCACCGTAGACACTGTGCTGTTGAGTATGGTGAGGGGGAGGGCAGTGTTGGGGGGCTCCTCCTGAAGTCATCTCCACTGTTTTGAGCGTGTTCAGCTCCAAGTTGTTATGGCCACACCAGAGGCCAGCTGTTCAACCTCCATTGTATCTTCACCACGGCAGATCCATATCAATAACATTTGCAGTCACGTGATTATGTGGTAAATGCAGTCAGATTCTCAGCACCGCTGTTGTCTTTTCCTAAGTCCTAATGAATTTTTCTTCATCTTTCCTTGACATCATGATGTTTTCCATCGAGGTCAAGGAAAAGTGGTTAGGAAAGGACATATGACTTCATTCTTTTGACTATTCAACCGCAGGTTTGGTGGTTAACCAGCTGCAAGGAGCTAGCGATAGACATTGGTCAAAGAAGACAAAAATGCCATATGCCACAGATGATCCTGCAATCACTTTAAAGGCACTCCAGAGGTCAGTGGCTGAAATTGGAGTAAATGTGCATGAGTCAACCATATCATGGGCTCTTTATAAATCTGGCTTTGAAGGGAGGGTGGCAGGAAAGAAGCTGTTGTGCAAAACTATGTATATAAAAGCACACTTGGAGTTTGCTACCAAGCATGAGAGAGACCCAGTTAGGATGTGGGTAAAGGTTTTGTGGTCAGATGAGACAAAAGTTGAGCTTTTTGGCCGTATATATATATATGTATATATATATATATATATGTGTGTGTGTGTGTGTGTATGTGTGTGTGTATATATATATATATATATATTATATTCCCACACGGTGGCACAAATTCACATTTGCAGCGGCCTCACCCATGCAGTGTCTTTGTCCACGTCTGCATCTAAGTTTGTCTTCATTTGACAGCTGGGAGAGCTGGCGCTGGATTGGGAGGGAGAGCTTGGTCGGCTGTCTCCTGTGGGCCCAGGGGCAACAGCCCTGCCTGGAGCTGTGCATGAACAGGTAACACCGTGGGTGGTCTGACAGGACGCAGAAGCGGGGCAGGCTAAGCTAACTGCTAGCCCATGCGGAGCCGCAGTTCTGATAACACCGAGGGCGGTCTGGCGGCGGCCTCACCTAGCCCCGATTGTGTTTTTAGTGTCTTCGGCCGGAGTGTGGGGAGGTGTGTCGAAGGTGTATGGCTGGGAGAGCTAGCGTTAGGTTGGCTGAGGGAGCTTGGTCTGCTGCATCCTTTGGGCCCAAGGACCATGGTCCTGACCGGAGCTGTGCCCGAAGAGGAAACACTGACGGCGGTCTGACAGGATGCAGAAGCAGGGCAGGCTAAGCTAACTGCTAGCCCATGCAGACCGGCAGTTCCGACAGTCATCCTAGCTGGCGCTCGTTCTCCTTGACAGTTTATTTATTTATTTATTTATTTTAGATGTTTGTGTGAATTTGGATATATGTGTTCTTGAAGTTCTTGTAGTTTTTGGATTTGTGTTTTTGTCTTTGTGTTGTACAGCTGCGGGGTGGAGCAAACGATGTTTTGTTTCACTTCATGTGCGCAAGTGCATGAAATGAAATGACCAAGTGCTTCTCATTTCTGATTCTGATATATCCTTTAAAGAGGCCTTCTGGCTAACCAGAAATGATTACATCCCCATGGTGGCGTCAGTATTGTGCTTATATACTTTAGGCAAGGCTGCCAAATTTTCAGAAAGGTGTTGTACCCTTGTCTAAGACTATATGCGATCTTTTCAGGAGGAATACAACTGTTCATTTCCGAAGACCTTCTACCAATGAGGAGAGGGGAATCAGATTTCCATGTCACTGTTATGCATTTCCTGGCCACACAGAAAGCGATTTCCATACATTTAATTTGGGAATTGGTTGAGGGTCACGGCACGGGGTTCATGTTCTCTCTGTCTGCATGGGTTTCCTCCAGGTGCTCCGATTCCCTCCCTCAGTCCAAAGACATGTTGGTCATGTTGGTCAGGTGAATCGGCCACACTAAATTGTCCCTAGGTATGACTGTGTGTGTGTGTGTGTGTGTGTGTGTGTGTGTGTGTGTGTGTGTGTGTGTGTGTGTGTGTGTGATGGACTGGCGACCTGTACAGGGTATCTCCCCGGCTGCTGCCCAATGACTGCTGGGATAGGCTCCAGCATCATGTGACCCTGGTTGGGATAAGCAGCTTCGATAATGGATTGATGGATGGATGGTTGAGGGTCAACTGACACTTATGAAAATCCCCAGTAAGCAAAGCTCAGGCTGTAATGGGAAGGTAACCTCTGTGATCTTTGTCAAGGTGTCACAGAAGTCGTACCAAAAGGGCCTCACCTTTGTGCAAAGCCATGTACAGCGCAGGAAGGAGCCGACCTCTATAGCCCATCTGAAGCACATTTCTGACAATTCAGGTGTAATGTCCGTAGACGCCTTGTCTTACTGACATAAGAATAATTCAAGAACGAGCCGACTTCGTAGGTTCTTAACTGTGTAGCTTTTACTAGCGTTCATCCGACATACAACCTTCATAACATGCGCTTCTCACTTCCTGTATACGTCACACGCACTGCACGTACACCCGTGAGTAGGTCAAGTTAAACACGTGACCTTTCATTCATTACATCTCCCCCTCTAAGATGATTTTCTAACCTGTATATCACCCCCCTTTTCACAAAAAAAATAAAAAATCCCCCACAGTACACAAGTCCATACGCCTCACAAATCCAGCCGGATTGCAGGCTTGCTCACCCTGCCAGAGCGAGTAACATATGGTGTGGAAGTTGGCATTTCTGCTGCTCGGGACTCATCCGTGTTTCCACTCTCCCCTGGAGTGACATGGTCAGGATCCCTGCTGACAAAGGTGAGTGTTTTAGGTGTGGCCAACAGGTGGCGCCTGTTCCTTCTGTAATGTTCACCTTGAGCTGTCTCCACTATGTAGGATCTGGGAGTGGAGCTCTGACTGTGAACAACTGCTGGCATTGTCCATGTTTTCTGTCCATCAAGTTTGGTGAGTACTGCGTCACCCGAGTTCAGTGGGCGCAGTGTCCGCACGCCGTTCCTGCGGTCGTAGTAGAAAGCCTGCCTCGATTTGGCTGCGGCGTCAGCGGTTTTGATCAGCTCGTCTTTAGGCCAGGCCGGTTTCAGGTTATGCTGCAATGTGGGTAAGGTGGTTCTGAGTCTCCTACCCATGAGCAATTCCGCTGGACTGGCTCCAGTGGAAGAAGAGGGTGTAGCTCTGTATGTCAACAGGGCGAGGAGAGGGTCTTCCTGCCTTAATATGCTTTTGGCTATCTGAACAGCCCTCTCTGCCTGTCCATTACTCTGGGGGTAGTGTGGGCTTGAAGTCACATGGATGAAATCATAATCCTCACTGAACCTCCTCATCTCTTCTGAAACTAGCTGTGGCCCATTATCGCTAACTACAATTTCAGGGATACCAAAACGTGCAAATGTAGCCTTCAGCCTAGCTACAACCTGACTGCTAGTAGTTGTTGGTAGATTTAGGATCTCCAAAAACCTGGAATAATAGTCAGACACTATCAAGTAGTTTTGCTTTTTGTACTCACACAGGTCTATGCCAACTTTCTGCCATGGTCTGGATGGGAGCTCACTTGACATTAAAGGCTCTTTTCTCTGTGTGTTCTTGTGTTCTCTGCAGAATTGACATTGCTGTATCTTTGTTGTAATGTGCTCTGTCATTTTGGGCCACCACACTGACTGGCTAGCTCTCTCTCTGCACTTAACTATCCCCTGGTGCCCGTCGTGTATTCTGTCTAAGATCACCTCCCTCATCTCTGTGGGAATGACGATACGACTGCCTCTGATGACTAAACCATCTACCTCAGATAACTCCCCTCTCACCTGATAAAAGTCTCTGACTGTCTCCGGCACTTTATCGACATACTCAGGCCAGCCGTGTCTGATGAAGCCCAACACTGTCTGGAGCTGCAGATCCCCATCCGTGCTCTGTTTTATCTCCTGCATCCTTTGAGGTGTGGCAGGCACCTGGCACACGATGGCATCAATGTGCGCTGCAACATCATCATGAGAAGCACCATCTCCGTAGCGCTGCTCTGGGCCTCTGGAGAGTGCATCAGCTACAGCTAAAGTTTTGCCTGGTGCGTATTCAGCCACTGCATTGAAACGCATCAGCCTCATTAACAGTCTCTGGCACCTAATGGGCACATTATCCAAGTCTTTGCTGTTCATGAGAGGCACTAGTGGTTTATGATCGGTGACAAGTCTGAAATTGTCAAGCCCAAACAAGTACTTCTCGAACCTTTCACATGCCCAGACGCTGGCTAAGCACTCTTTCTCGATCTGTGCGTACCTTGTCTCTGCGTCACTCAGCCGTCGGGAACAGTAGGCCACGGGCTTCCAGTGTTCCCCGTGCTGCTGGAGCAGAACGCCCCCCAGCCCGTAGCTGCTGGCATCTGCTGACACCACCGTAGCCTTAGTGACGTCATAAAAGGTGAGTACCGGGGCGGTGGCGAGTGCTGCTTTAAGGTCTTGGAATGCTGTGTTCTGTGCAGGTCCCCACAGCCACTCTGTCGTTGCTTTAAGCAGTCCATAAAGCGGCTGACCTACAGTGGACAGCTCTGGGACGTATTTTGCCAAATAGTTCACCATCCCGAGGAACCTCCTGAGTTCCGTCACGTTCTGGGGCTGAGGAAAGTTCTCTATTCCGGCCACTTTGTCCGGGTCAGGTCTGATGCCTGCCTCGTTGATGATATGACCAAGGAAGCGGACTTGTTTCTGTTTGAACTTGCATTTCGCTTGGTTCAGTTTGAGACCTGCTGTTTCAATGACCCCCAGCGCCTCTGCTAGGCGCCGGTCATGGATTTCCTCAGTCTCTCCATGTATAAGGATGTCATCCATGTACACCTCTGTGCCCTCTAGCCCGGTCAGAGTTTCCGCCATCTTTCTCTGGAAAATCTCTGGAGCACTCGTTATACCAAATGGAAGGCAGCAGAAAGCATACCTCCCAAATGGGGTGATGAAAGTGGTGAGCCCCCTGCTGTCTTCATGCAAGGGGATCTGGTAAAACCCACTTGCTGCATCCAACGTTGTGAAGAACTTTGACCCTGCGAGCCTTGGCATTATTTCCTCCATAGTGGGCAGCACGTATTTCTCACGTTTCACCGCTCGATTCAGCCTCCTGAGGTCAGCGCAGCAGCGAACCTCTTTCTTGTTCGGTTTCAGCACCGGCACCATAGCGGCGCACCATTCTGTGGGCTGAGTCACTTTTTCAATAATACCCTCATTTTCCATGCGCTGCAGTTCTTTCTTAACCAGTGGTACAAGTGGCAGTGGTATCCGTCTGGCTGTATGCACCGCGTATGGCTGGGCACCCTCCACCAGAGCTATTTTCACTGGGTCTGTTTTCAGCAGTCCACTTGAACCGAAAACTCCACTGACCTCATTCATCCGCTTCACTAGACCCATCTCCACTGCCTCTAGACGACTCAGCAGACAGCTGCCTCTCCCCTTGATCACATACACTGGAAAGGAGTATTGTTTCTCCTTGTAGTTGGTTGTGGCTTGAAACTGTCCTATGCAGCTGATGTTTCCACCTGGGCTTATGAAGCATGTGTCAGGAGGTCCCAGTTTTATGTTTGGCTTCAGCTTTTTAAATGTCCCTTGGTTGATAACAGTAGCGTCAGCCCCCGTGTCAATTTTAAAGGTTATTGGTACATCACTTATTGTTAAACTAACAGTCCAATCTTCCTGACTGCTCTCTTTGCCAACTTCTCCCAGAAAGTACAGCTGTTTAACCTCTTCAGTGACTTCTCTCACCGCTTTAGAGTGACATACACGCTCCCAATGTCCCTTTTTATGACACTTGTTGCACTTACTGTTCGTTGCAGGACACTTCCGCTCATCGGTGTGCTGCGTCTTGCCGCACTTCCCGCATTCATCTACTTTGTTGGTTGCCGGACTGCCGCCACCATGACGCTGTCCGCCCTTTTTGTTTTGGCGTTCGTCCCGCCATCGGACAACATTGACGTTAGCCAGCAGGGCCTCTGGTTGGTTAGCTTGGAGGCTGAGCTGCTTTGTTATTGCCTCCGCCTGGCGCACTTGTTCAATGACTTTCACCAGAGTAAGGTCCGCTGTGAGCTGGAACTGACGGGAGAGCACCTTATCTTTTATGCCCACTACCAGACGATCTCTGATATGTTCATCCCTCTTGTCCCCAAACTCACAGTGTTCAGACAGCTCATACAATGTCCGGATGTACATCTCCGCTGTCTCTCCTGGCTGCTGGCTACGTTGATAGAAGCACGCCCTCTCATGTATGATGTTACGGCGGGGAATAAAGTAGTCGTCAAACTTTTTCAGTACGATATCATAGTCCACTTTATCACCCTCCGCCGCGAAGTCAAACGAGCTGAATATCTTTTCAGCCTCGCTGCCCATTGCATAAATCAGCGAACTCACTTGAATCTCCCCGTCGTCTTTATCCAGCTTTGTCGCGAGCCTGAAGCGCGAAAACCTTTGTTTCCACTCCGGCCATTCAACGGGGCCGTCAAACTTGAATTCACTCGGCGGATTAAACTTCGGCATGACCGCTCGTGTTCAGATACACAGACTATTCTGACACCATGTAATGTCCGTAGACGCCTTGTCTTACTGACATAAGAATAATTCAAGAACGAGCCGACTTCGTAGGTTCTTAACTGTGTAGCTTTTACTAGCGTTCATCCGACATACAACCTTCATAACATGCGCTTCTCACTTCCTGTATACGTCACACGCACTGCACGTACACCCGTGAGTAGGTCAAGTTAAACACGTGACCTTTCATTCATTACATCAGGTTTGGATTTATGTAGTTTCTGTGGGTCGAGGTACAGTTGATGGAGGAAATTATAGTGAACCAGTCTGTACAGGGCATTAATGGTAGTTGACAAACTGCCTTGACATAAATCTGACCAGAGCTGTTCATCAATTTTTATGTTCAGATCTGATTTCCATCTCGCTCTAGATTTGTGCAGACCTGGCTTTGGGCCCTCATTCAGCAGTAAGGAGTACATTTGAGAAATAAAGTTGTATACATTTCCCTCATGAAGCAGTTTCTCCACATCGGTAAGTACAGGTAAAGCCATTCCAGGGCCCAGGTTGGTTCTAAGCAACTTTTTATATAAGAGCATAATAAAGACTTTAAACAATACAGAGTGCTTCCACAAAGATCCTTTCTGAGATTACATAGCTTGCTTATTAACCATAACTTCAGCTTCGATTTGGTCACAAGCCTGAAACTTTAACCTGAGAAACTACACCTAAATAACTGAAACAACACTTCAGGTTTAATGTTTATTACACTGTTATGCAATAACATGTAAAATAACTCTTGTTAACAGCTCATGTAATGTCAGTTTTAATAGCACATTTACTTTGAACAAGAGGGACAAAATCAGACATCGTCTGCTGCAGAGGCATCCTATGCACCGACAAGTTCGAGATGAAACCCCTGGACCCTATAGTTCTCGTTTTCACATGCCACCATGTCACCTTTCTCTTCAGCTTCATGACAGATACCGTAGTGTTTTCTGTTTCTTTGCACACTGCTTTTTACCTCCGTTACTGGCCTTCCTTGCATTGTTTTATTGTATTTCTCTTAGAGGCAAAGTTTTGTTGCTCACTGATGCTCAGGTCATGGCCATGATGTCCCTCAAGATGTAAATGATCTTCAACTAAATATTAAATAGGACTGTAAGGAGAAAAGTTAGTGCTATGGTCAAAATGAAGTTGGAAAAATATATTAAGCCGTGGTGCTTTTTCAGAAGCATTAGATTTGCTTGGCCAAATAAGGAGGTAGACTTCCAACATCGCAGACTGGTCCAGGAGGACCGACTGGGAGGAGACCCCCGGGGTAGACCCAGAACTCGCTGGAGGGACTACACCTTGGGGTCGCCCAGGAGGAGCTGGAGGGCGTTGCTGGGGAGAGGGACGACTGGAGTGCCCTACTTAGCTTGCTGCCACCGCGACCCGACCCCGGAGAAGCAGCTGATGATGAGTGCTATATAACACGCAATTTGATCGATCGATCGATTGATTGAGATGAGATAATGATTTAGAAATAAAAGATAGCACAATTCACAATTTGTTATTTTTTGGAGGAGGCCTATGGAGCAGAATTACTACAATCATAACTTATTATTATTATGACTGCTGCTGTTATTATTATTGTTATCATACGTGCAAAATTGTATTTGGGAATTTGCCAACTTTGTTCCTCCTGCGTTGGCTTCTTCTACCCAAAAGGGGGAGACAAACACCACGGCCAGCTACACCTTTTGGGATTTTACTGAACTTTTCCAAATGTATTGACACGGACTTGAAACGAACCATGGACCTTTGAAAATAATTGCCAAGCTCGTTCTGAAAAGATCTAGGATGGTGAAAAGGCCAAAGGGTGCTTTCTTGACCTTATCCTGCCATTAATGTGTCCATTTGCTTTTGGGATTTTTGTGTATGTCCTCCTAGTCTAAAGCATTACGATTATAGAAAGCAGGGAACTAACATGTTATGCAGCCTTAGATAACATCTTTATTTAGGTTTGACCTTGAGCTTATGTAACCTTATGTCACAGTGTGGGCCAACCTGAAGCACACACAGGCGACTGGCTGTCTGTGAGGAAAGCCTGGAGGGCAGCATGTATCGCAAGCATCAAGAACAGAAAAACATAATTGTCTCATCTTTGATGCAACACAATACACCCCTTTGTATTCAAGTCAAAACTGTCAATTTGATTGCCTCTTTGTTTATCAGTTGTTTAGAGGGTATGACGTCGAAGGAAAATAAGTGTCATAATTTGGCAGCGCATGTTGATCATAAGCTACAACTGTACCTTCAAGGGGTAATGGTGGATTACGTAGGTCAATGGTCTTTGTATGCATTATCCATTAAATCCACAACAAAGCAGGAGTGGGATTTGTCAGATTGAGAGTACGATGAAGCAGCGATGGGCTACACATTATTTGCCCTAATACTTCAAAATACTGAAGACTGTCGTTTTTTGTTTCACTTACTGTACTGACACCTACGGTGACGCGGGTCACTGCAGTGGCATCTGACCATTCACCGTCCCACAGATAGTTTGCAATTGAAAGAGTTACAAATACCACTGTGTGAACACAAAACGGGGTTGAACCTGAGGTTTAGCTATTGATGTATCTGTTGGCAAAGGTCCTCTGGTGCTTGGTTTGTCATATCTGCTTGTTAGCCACATGTGCTAGCCAAATCACTCCCGACACTCTTCTCCACCCACTCCACCCTGCCTGCACTCACCTCTTCACCTCTCTTCCGCACTCCCCGTTACTTTGAACAGTTGACCCCAAGTATTTAAACTCATCCACCTTCTTCACCTCTACTCCTTGTATATCCATCATTCCACTGTCCTCCCTCTCGTTCACGCATATGCATTCCATCTGGCTCCTACTGATATTCATTCCTCTTCTCCCCGGTGCATACCTCCACCTCTCCAGGCTCTCCTCAACCTGCTTCATACTCTTGCTACAGATCACAATGTCATCCACAAACACCATAGCCCACGGTGACTCCTGCCTGATCTTTTCAGGCAGGAGTCACCTGTCCATCACCATGGCAAACAAGAAAGGGCTCAGAGCCAATCCTTGATGTAATCCCACCTCCACCTTGAACCCATCCGTCATTCGTACCGCACACCTCACCACTGTCACACTGCCCTCATACATATCCTTGCACCACTCCTATATACTTCTCTGCAACTCCCGACTTCCTCATACAATACCACGCCTCCTCTCTCAGCATCCTGTTGTATGCTTTCTCTAAATCTACAAAGACACAATGTAACTCCTTCTGGCCTTCTCTATACTTCTCAATCTACATTCTGAAAGCAAACATCGCATCTGTAGTGCTCTTTCCTGGCATGAAACCATACTGCTGCTCGCTGATCATCACCTCTCCTCTTAACCTAGCTTCTATTACTCTCTCCCATATATTCATGCTGTGGCTGATCAACTTTATACCTCTGTAGTTGCTACAGTTCTGCACGTCACCCTTGTTCTTGAAAATCGGTACCAGTATACTTCTTCTCCACTCCTCAGGTATCCTCTCACTTTCCAAAATCTAGTTAAAGAGCCAGTTAAAAACCCCACTGCCATCTCTCCTAAACAAATCCATGCCTCCACAGGTACTATGTCATCTGGACCAACTGCCTTTCCACTCTTCATAGCTGCCCTCACTTCCTCCTTGCTAATCCACTGCACTTCCTGATTCACTATTAGATTATTAGATTGGATTAGCTATTCTCAAATAAAACTGTAATAGAAAGTATTGACATTAACATTTGTTTGCACGTAAATCTTCACGATTACAACTTTTACAGATTTTTGGAAAGAGTAAAAAAAGAAAAAGAAAATGGTACGATGTTTTACTTAATCCATTCAAATCACCATAGACAAATATGCACAAAACCTACAGCTTTATAGAAATTAATTTTGATATTTGTGCCACACGTTACTAAGGTTGTACACCGCACTCTACTGCCAATGATTTTAAAAACTTTAAAATACAACACAGATACATATTCAAACACAGTGCATTTATTTAAATCATAATTTAACAAGTAAATCATCTTCAGTCGCAGGTATATTTTTAGCTTTGGGAGAATCTACTGAGACTTCGATGTTGCTTCAAATGACACCATCATCATCATCATCTCTTCTTCTTCTTCTTCGGCTTGTTCCCTGCCAAAAATTCAGGTCAAAATGTATTTCTTGCTGTGCAGGCCGGGTTGCAGTGGTGCACTGCAGTCTGTGCTTCAGTCTGCCGTCACACTGGCCTGAAAAGCATTTTTGAAATTGTGTAAATTGATAGTAAAGTGACTGGCGGATCTCAAATAGCCTCGGTTTACCCTCGTTGACTCTGGAGCAGAGTCCAGGCCAGTATTTGTGGTTTTGTGGAGTCCTTGAGAGTGGTCAGAAAGGACAAACACAGCTAGAGAGGGACAGATGGGACTCATAACCACATCTTCACCACATCTAAAACAACATGAAATGAGTCATATCGATCCTTACTGTACACAACGGCCATATGCTCTGTGTCTTTCTGTGGGGATTTTCGTCCCGTTATATCCTCCTTATTCTCTCTCCTGTCAAACATTAAGTTCTTAAAAAGACCCAGGACACACACCCAGGTGTTTTTGGTTACTTTAGCTGATTAGTCCTTCTCTGAGGTTGAAGTTGGGCAGAGATATGTATGGTACAAGGTGAGGTCAGTTTGTACCATGCACTCAAAAGAACAAATAGGGTAAGTGGTCCCACCTAACAGATGCAACAAAACTGACATAGTAGAGTCAGGGAGATGTTAATCAAACAGCATGTTCACGCCCAGACAGACCTGAGAAGATCTCTAGTCTGCCAACTCACCTGTAAACACCTGTGCAGGTGGATTTAAGGCTTCTGATATCAGCGCCCCATGTTTTTGTAGCATTTCCCAATCGAATGGTTAACACGTCAATACCCAATTTCTATAGGAATGACTCTGAGTAGTTACTCTGAGTCGGTTAAAAGCTGAGTCATTATAATGAGGGAGGTGAATTCATTGTTGAAGTGTCTTGCCAGTCCATTATCAATCCATCTTGAAACAAACAGGACCCTGTGGTGGGTGAACTTAGTGGCATTGTTGTCATTCATTACATCATCATATGTTATCGTTATCATTATTATTATCATTGCTGTTCATTCATTACATTATTATGTATTATCATCACCTAAAACAGCACTGTAATTGGTGGGGTCTCAGGCTCGACGCCCAAGTGATAGAGGCCACTCACAGCGTTTATACCCCCTAAGGGAGTTTAATAATACGATTAACATTTCGATCCGCCAAAGGTCTTCATCAGGATGAGAAAGGTGAGGGAAGTGCACCTGCTCACTGGCAGCTACTAATTACTGCACTACTTTCTCTTCCCACCCTGAAATATGGAAACACTAAAGGTTTTGACAAACAGCCTGTGACAGCATAACACAGCCCAACTCCTGGTATGCATTTATTAGAAAATGAACTGCGATCGTTTAAAGAATATACTCGTCGTATGTAGCACATCCCCCATCTATAAATCACATATGAATGATTTTATCTCTCTGTAATCAGTGTTAAATATTCCATTTAGTCTTTTTTTTTTTCCTGAGACATCATTCATTATCCTGTCATTATGGGCACCACTGCACTCCACTTGTGTTGCATCAGTGAACAGCAGTTACCAACATATTGCACTCATAAAACTGACTGTTAAAATAAAATTATTTGTGGTATATTTTATTAGAAAGTATGTGACTCTGTTGTCATGCAAGACATATGATGGTCTGATCATTTTATAGTAATTAGTTGCTGTTTTGAAATAAAGAAAAATGATGGATGAGTATGTGAATGATAATATAGCAGGAATGGCTCTCTGATATGACTGGGGATATGCATGTGACTTTCTGTGTGCTCATATGTGTATATATTTTTTGGTCCAACCCTGTTTGTGTGCATGATGGATAAGAAAATGTTGCAACAGTAAGGACACGGCTGTGTAGGTACATTTTGTGTAGCTTAGGGAAAATATTGGCAACTTTAACGGACGGATGTTTATGTGCACGCATGGGACTTTGTCAGTGTCTATATGTGTATTGCTGTGTGTGTGTGTGAATACGCATGCATTGGTTGCATGCGTGAGTTATGTGCACACAGGCCATTCTCTGCATATGCATTTGTATATGTTCATGCAGGTATGTGTGCATGGGTGTAGAGTGTGTAGATGTGCATGCATGAAGTACGTGCACACATATGTGTGAACAATAACCCACTAAAATATCTTGATGCATGCTCAATAATCCAGGTAAGGAAATCCCAGAAAGTTGAATCAGTTCATTTGGACACAAAGTTTAGTGAGAGAAAGGTTTCATTACTCATCTAAGTGACTTCGTTAGTCTCAGCAGACTGCAGGTATCCCCACCCTTATAAACACCAGTTACATAACGATTGAAACTGGCACAGTTGCGTCACATTTGAATCTATTCTTAACTCGTTGGTAGGCAGTAATGAACATCACATTCAAAACACTGTAGATTTTGTGGATAAGATGAGGGATATCATTATGGAGGGGGATGAAGCAATGGTCTCTTATGTTATGTCCCTCTTCATGTGCGTTCCTGTTGATGAAACAGTTGGGGTAGTCTGTATGAAATTACAGGACGACCCCGCCCTTAGCAATAGAACCACCCTTAACACTGACCAAGTGTGTCTGCTTCTGAAGCTGTGTCTTCAGTCGACGTACTTCACATATAGGGGCCAGTACTGTAGGCAGAGGCATGGGTGTGCTATGGGTTCCCCAGTTTCACTTATAGTGGCCAACTGGTATATGGAGGAAGTGGTAAAGCCCTGTGAAGGCCTGGCGGAATGTCCAGGGTGGCTCCCCGCCTGCCGCCCAATGACTGCTGGGATAGGCTCCAGCATCCCCACAACCCTGAGAGCAGGATAAGTGGTTTGGATAATGGATGGATGGTAAAGATGGCTCTGATGTCCTATCCAGGGACACCACCTAGCGTTCAGATATGTGGGCAACACCTGGGTTAAAATTAAATCTCAGGATGTACCACATTTCACTGACCACATTAACTCTGTGGAAAACCACATCAAAATCACCAGGGAGGATGTGAAAAATGACAGGTTAGCCTTCTTGGACTGTGAAATTGCAATTGGTGATAGGGGACATTTGTTGTTGATGTCTACTGTAAACCAACACATACTGATCGGTATTTGACTGTCATCATCCACCGGAGAACAAACTAGGAGTCATCAGGACGCTATGTACCACCGAGCTGACAACGTCCACACCAACACAGTGGTCGGGGAAGGGAAGAAATCCCACAATAGACAGGCCCTGGTTAAGTGTGGTTATCCTAACTGGGCATTTGTCAAAGCCAGGAAGACGCCCAAACAGTGCACCAGCCAATCAAAGAGAGGAGAAGGACAACAGCTGCCCAAGTGTTAAACCGATGGTGATTCGTATGTGGCGGGAGTGTCGGAACAGTTGAAACGCATATTTTCCAAACACTGCGTCTCAGCTGCTTTCAAACCTCAAAACACACTGCACCACAAAATGGTCCACCCCAAGGATCGGGTCCCCCGGCATAAACAGAGCAACACAGTGTACACCCATGGCTCTCAAACTATGCGCGTGGCATGCATACCACCGTTGGTACACATGTCCCCTCTAGTGGTACGTGGAGGAATCTCTGAAATATTTTTTAAAAATGAAATAAAATTAATTTAAAAACATATAACACTATCCAAATACTAATAATACGAATAAAAATGCCTTAACCATGGGATCATTGAAATGGGATTTAAAATAAGTTTTGCCTTTCCTGTAAAATCTGTTTCAAAATCAGCCTATTTACGAATAATAATCTAATTAACTGTTAAAAGTAAAAGTATTAGGCTAACTGTTACAAACTAAACTGTGATGGCAAGTGTGATATCTTGAGTTTGACTTCAATGATGAGGCTGTCCAGAATGCATATTAACAGTTTATTAAATAATGTAAGCCATCACATGTTGAAACTCTCTCATAACGACAACTGTCTCTTCTTCTAGGTTTTAACACTGCATGGATATATAACAGGTAAGGAGTGCCTATTATTTCAGTTCATACTTCCGCGTGTGGTGTGGAATGGTACTGCAGGTAAGTATTTTAACGGGCTATCACATCCCTCCTCCCCTGAAGCTTAACCTAACCAGGTGACCTTTGATATTACATTTAACAAATCGGAATACTGCAGTGATATTACTTCACATTTAACTAACTTGGATTACTGCAATGGCCACAACCGTCCTTCTTTAACTCTCTAAACTAAAAAATCGAGTGTTCAATAGCAAACATTCACATACATTAAACTTTTTAAAAAAATATCAAGTCTGAACTCAAAAAACTAGAAACTAGAAACTAGGAAGGTGGGTAGACTGCCAGCCTTCAAGCAAGTCACGGAGCATATTCTTGCTCTTTCTTGTGGGGTCTCACTATTCTCACACAAAGTCTTTCAGATGAGCAGGAGCCTGCCTTATCCTAATGGAGTGTCGTAGTGCAGGTGGAGGCTCTGTTCTCATGTCTGGCGGCATGTCAGTAGGAGAGTGTTCAGGAACTCATTCAAATGTAGTTAGTCTCTCGCTGACCAAAGTGGTGACGACAGAGTCCCTAGGTGAGTGTTCTGGATGTTGTAAGCTGATAAGACTCTCTAGTCCCCCCACATGCAGTCGTGTCGCTGATCTTTGTTGCATGGTGCTACCTGATTGGGTTGATGTGTCTTCTTTTTGAGTGTCCATCACCTGTCTGCACTGTATATGATACGGGTCCAGTGCTTTCCTCAATGACTGCTGGTATCCACTTCAGTCCGTGGCTGTTGTTCTTGCCGCTTGAGTTGATTCTGGTGAATTTTGGTCTTAACGTCTGGCAACAGCAGATCCAGAGTGGAACATAATCTTCTGGACATAAGCATTTCAGCTGGTGACAAGCCGGTTGTTGCTTGTGATGTAATTCTGTAGTTAAACAGGAATCTGGCTATTCTTGTCTCCAAGGCATCTCCTTTCACCTTTTTCACCCATTTGAACGTTTGCACTGCTCTTTCTGCTGGGCCATTCGATGCAGGGTAGAATGAAGTGGATGTTACATACTGTATGCCATTCTGTTTCAAGAACACCTTGAACTCAGTACTTCTGAAGCACGCTGCATTGTCGCATACGAGCATCTGTGGCAAACCATGTGTGCTGAAGCACTGTCTGAGCTTTTTGATGGTTGCTTGACTCGTTGGTGTACTGGCTGAGTATACCTCTAACCATTTTGAGTGCGAGTCCACAATGATAAGGAACATCTTCTCTAGGAAGAGGCCTGCATAATTGATGTGAAGTCTGCTCCATGGTGTCTCAGGCCACTCCCATGGGTGTAGCGGTGCACAGGCTGGAGACTTCCTTTTTTCTTGACATGACTGACAGGACTGGAATTCCTGTACAATCTCCATATCCATTCCTGGCCACCATACATGAGCGTGCTAGGCCCTTCATTCTTGATATGCCCAGGTACATGTGGTGCAGCTGTTTTAGTATGGCCCTTCTTCCTCTCTCGGGAATGACCACTCTCGCCCCCCAAAGCACACATCCATCCCTCACACTCAATTCCAGTCTCCTCTGACTGTAAGGACTGTATGATGGGTCCACCTGTCTTGGCCATCCTTTCAGGCACCAATCATGCACTTGGTTGAGCGTTTCGTCCTTGGCTGTCCACTGCTTCACCTGTGCTGTTGTGATTGGTGGGTCATCCATCACCTCTAGCATGAGCACTTGGTCTGTGTCATCCTCCTCCTTGGTCTGAAGCAGCGGCAACCTGCTTAACGCATCTGCGTTCGCATGATCTTTACCTGGCTTGTAAACGATTTTGTATTTAATGAATTTTTTTTCTGGCACAGGATACAAATCCTCTATTCAAGACTCTAAAAATCAAAACAACCATACAAAAAAAGAACCACAATATAGTTATCAAAATCGCAATAATCTCACAAATAATCACATCAATACAATAGTCTCTAAAATACATTAGTCTCACAAATAATCATAGTCACACAATACCCAAAATGATCACAACTCAGCTTTATAATTGTATAAAAAGTCATTTGTTGACCAAAATTTATCTAATCTATGTTTAAAAGAATTAACTGAAGGAGCCTGCACTACATCCTCTGGAAGTTCGTTCCATGCTCTTACAGCACAAATTGTGAAGAAGTTTTTTCTCTTTTCAGAGTGACACTTTAATGGGAACAGTTTTAAGGAGATCACTCTTAACTCATACCTATTATTCCAAAAATAGATAACAGTCTCAGTTGTGAAATCAGAAATTTTGTGAACAAAGTTATAGACGTCAATCATGTCGCCTCTATGTCTCCTGTATACTAGTCAGTAGTTGTAAATTTCTTAACCTCTCTTCATATGACATCTCTTTCAGACCTGAGATTAGTTTAGTAGCTCTTCTCTGAACCTTCTCAGTTTTTTCTATATATTTTACTTTATAAGGACACCAGACCAAGCTTGCGAATTCAAGATGAGATATGCAGATTCGTATGCTCTCAGCAGGACTGCCCACTTCTGCACTCTGTGCCACAACCACAGATGGTTGACCCCATCTGTGGCACTGGTGTCTTCTCATGAAACAGCGAGATCAGTGACTTGTGGTCAGTGCTGATTGTGAATGGCCACCCATTGATCTACTTATGGAACCGCTTAATGCCGAACATTATTGCTAACCCTTCTTTGTCAAGCTGCGAGTAATGTTTCTCTGTGGGTGTCAGCGTGCGTGACATGAACCCCAGTGGCTTCTCACTTCCATCTTTCATCATGTGTGACAGCAGGGTGCCTACTCCGTACCATGAGGCATCACACGCCAGTACCAATTCTTTGTCAGCTGTGTGGTGACCTAAAACTTTGGCTGATTTGAGCAACTGCTTTGACTTCTGAAAGCTTCTTCTTGCTCTCTGTTCCAGGCCCATGACACATCTTTCTTTAGTAGATGGTATAACGGGGCTAGACGTGTGGCAAGGTTAGGCAGGAATTTGTTATAGTAATTCAACAAGCCTATATGCTTTCAGCTCAGTCACTGTGGTTGGGGATGGGGCTTCCACTATGGCTCTCATCTTGCTCTCCACGGATGTAAGCCTTCAGCATCTACCTTGTGACCTAGGTACTCAACTTCGTCTTGCAGGAATGCACACTTACATCTGTGGAGTCGCAGGCCAGCTTCTCTCAGTCGTCGGAGTACTTCGATCAGTGTTCTCAGGTGTTCTGCTTCATCGCTCCCTGTCATTAGAATGTCGTCCAACTATACAGCTACCCGCGGCAGGCCCAGCAGCAGGCTCTCCATCGTTCTTTGAAAGATGGCTGGCATGGACGAAACTCCAAACGATAGCCTATTGTAGGTAAACAAGCCTCTGTTTGTGTTCACTGTTAAGTACATTTTGGATTCATCATCCATCACAATTTGTTGGTAGGTGTGGCTTAAGTCAAGCTTGGAAAACTGTTTCTCTGCCTCTAGTGTATTGAACAGGTCTTTGACATGGGGAATCGGGTATTGCTCTAGTGAGGAGGCACTGTTTATTGTTAGTTTGTAGTCACCACATATCCTGCCATCCAGCTTTATCACGGGGACTATGGGTGCTGCCCACTCAGCGTACTTAACTGGTGAAATTATGCCCCTCTTTAACAGTCTATCTAGCTCTTCTTCTACCTTTGCCCTCATGGTATAGGGATCAGACAAGGGTCGATAGAATTTGGGAAGGGCTTCAGCAGACACCCGAACCATTGCTTTCATGCCTTCCAACATGCCTATTTCATTTTTGAAAACTTCTTCATTTTTAGTGAGCACTTCCTGTAGTGTCTGTGCCTCGGTTCTCACGTTTTTAACTACATCCCACTTCAGTTTTATGGCCTCCAGCCGCCCTCTTCCTAGTAAGCTCAGCCCTGCACCCTTCACCACCACTAGAGGTAATGTCTTCACCTGCCCTGCAAGTTTTACTTTCACTTCTGCTACCCCTACGACAGTAATTTTCTCACCAGTGTATGACTTCAGTGTGAGTTTGGTTTGTTTTATTTGTAGGCCCTTTGCTTCCCACGTCTCCTTGAACTTGCTCTCGTTCATTACGCTAAAGCTGCATCCCGTATCAATGTCAAAGTTCACCGACTTCTTGTTCACTTCAATATTCACATCGAAAGGTCTCGCTTTCTGTACTGTCGTTTCTGTTTTTATGCAGGCTAACGTGAACGCGTCCTCTGACTCGGAATGTTCGTCACCGTTGTCCGCTCTCTCGCACGTCGTGTGGACCATGTGAGCGTGAGCTTCGACGCTCCGCTCTGGTGCTTTGTTTTGACTGACGCGCGCCCTCTCTGCTTCGATTACGGCAAGCTTTAGCGTTATGCCCACTTTGCCCCTTTAAACTTGCCCTCGGCTGCACTGTGTTGTTTCCCGTGACATCGGTAGCATCCGCTCTGTCTCTGTTGTTAAGTACTTTTGTTATGTTTCTCTTCCTTTCTCGCGCACTCGGTTACAGACTACTTTAGTGCGCAGGTCTTGAGCGTGCTTGCTAGCGGCTTCTGCAGCTACAACAATTTTGTATGCATTAGCAAACTCTGTTTCAGCCAGCAAGCGTCTTTGAATTCTATCGGCATTTATCCCGCACACAAGCCTGTCCCTGAGCATCTGTTCGAGTGGTGTGTCGTAGTTACAATCCTCAACGGCGTATACACTTGACGGTCTCCAATAGGATGGATGGCGAGGGCGAGAGTCAAATTTATATCTCAGAACGATCTCACTCGATTTCAGACTGAAGGGGTTTTGCATCAAACGCTTTGGCTGTTGGTACGTTTTGGAGCTATGTTTCTCTGGACTTCTCATGAGCTTGTACGTGGCTGGACCCACTACGCTGACGATGACAGCTCTCTGCTTCTCCTCGTCATCTATGCTATTGGCTTCGAAAAACTGCTCGAGTATCTCACAGTATTCTTCCCACGTTTGCTCTTTAGTCTCGAAGGCCGACAAGGTGCCAATCATTGTACTCATCTCTCTGTACTTATTTACTATTACTCCCTCTCACTGGTCCAGCCTGAGCAAGTTTGCAACTTAGCATGACAGTCCTACCGTCGCCTTGAACTTGAACTCCAGTTCGGCATCCGTCCTCAATCAGGCTTTCTTCTTCCATCCAATATCCTCGTCGCCAATATAGGATATCTCGAGTTTGACTTTAAATGATATGGCTATCCAGCATGCATATTAAAAGTTTATTAAATAACGTAAGCCATCACATGTTGAAACTCTCACAACGACAACTGCCTCTACTTCTAGGTTTTAACTCTACACGGATATATAACAGGTAAGTAGTACCTATTACTTCAGGTCATACCGCCGCGTGTGGCATGGAATGGTACTGCAGGTAAGTATTTTAACAGGATAACACAGCAAGATAGTGAGCGGAGGTAGCTAAAATGATGAATGGATCAAAAACAATGCAGTCGTGGATCCAAACGGATAGGCTGCAGCATCCCCGCGACCCTGAGAGCAGGATAAGCGGTTCGGATAATGGATGGACGGATGAATATGACGGTGCAGCTCAGGAGGACTTTCTGTTCTGACAATCACTGCAAACCAGAAATACAGCCGAGCAGATATCTGGAACACATTTGTCCAAGAGAATGGGCTCGATTGGAAAAACCGTGCTGCGTCTGTACGGACGGCGGTGCCAGGGCTATGATAGGTCACCACAGTGGAGTAGCAGCTTGATTTAACAACTTGGCTTCCGAGAAGCTATGGATTCATCCATCGCGAGGCCCTTGCAGTGACGAAGCTGCCAGAAGAAATGAAATCTGTGCTGGACTCGGTTGTGAAATAAGATAATATTCTTATCAGGAATAATGTGCCTCCTGCGTGAACTGTGCGTAGCTGAATAGGTTAGGCCTACAATACTGTATTTTAACATCAGTCATAATGTTTTGAGTTGTTACACGATGTGAAAAAGTTTGAGAACCACTGGTGTACGCTATTATGTGCCGGGAGGAAGCCATGAATTGTACAGTGAGGAAACCAAACAGACGTTGACGAAGAGGATGGCACAACACAGGAGAGCTAATGGGTCAGGCCTGGACTCCGCAGTCTACACCCATCTACAGGCCAGTGGCCACTCTTTCAAGGATGAGGATGTGCACATCCTTGATAGAGAGGAACGCTGGTTTGAATGGGGAGTCAAAGAGGCCATCCATGTGAAGCGGGAACGACCATCCCTGAATTGGAGGGGGGGGGGCTAAGAGTACATCTGTCACCATCTTACAATGCTGTGATTGCATCTATTACCCAATTCTCTGTGAATAGTACACATGGCCATTGAAACTCTAGTTAATGGTCATGGCAATTTGCATATGAAACTGTTCATGTTTTGGTCATTATGCCACTGTATTGTACTGTATTGTTTATAAGGGCAGGCATACCTGCAGACTGAAGAGGTCACTTAGATGAGTGACGAAATGTTTCTTCCAATTAACGCTGTGTCCAGATGAACTGATTCAACTTTGTGGGAACTCACTAAAATACAAATTTCCTCCTATTGAAAGAAGCAGCACTTTATACATATTTGCTGTACACAGTCTCCATGAATGAGAAATGATCAATAGAATACAGTTTGCTTCCATCTGCAAAGAAGTCGCCGTGGAAAATCACAGACATGTACTGGCATGAAGCTATGTTATATAGAATTACAGGGGAAAAAAGTATGCGAGGCCATTTAGTAATGAATGAGGAGAGGTTTTGTACAGCAACTTTGAGGGAAAGCATAAATGTTGAAGTGGTATGCCGTAAAGAGCTCTACCATACTCGTGGTATTTGGATCTGACAAGAAACATGCCAGTATGGCTGCATATGTGCACACTGACACACACATACACATCCATCATTGTGAGGCTGCCATTACTGACCACACAATTTCATGAGAGCAAAAATAGGTAGCCTCCCACACACACACACACACACATTACAAACTAGCTCAGTCCAAGTTACCCCTTTGATGTGGTTTTAGAATGAAAACCCATTTTAATGTTCTTCAGGATCTCTTACCCAGCTGTCCTCAGCGCTAGAATCAACTACTGTATTTTTCAGTGACATCAAAGGTGTTTTAGATTCACTACTTAGCTCTACATTTGGCACACTTGCTTTTGGTTTGACTGTTGAACTTTCATGTCAAATTCTCTCGTTTTCTCTGATGCCTGGAAACGTACAGTGCAGACATCCATACAGTACAAGTGCACCCACACACATACTTACATACATTTCAGCATTAATTCACACACACACACACACACACACACACACACACACACACACACACACACACACACACACACACACACACACACACACACACACACACTATAAAGACATACATGTTTTTGAACATATAAAAAGGCACAGATATATGAGCATGCTCATGTCGCTCATATATATCTCATCTATATATCTCATATGCTCATATGCAGACATGCACATAGAAACACACACACACACTATGAAGGCATAAATGTTTGTGAACATACACAAACAGGCAGACAGACATATGAGCATGCTCATATGCAGACATGCACACAGAAACACACAAATACACACACACACACACACACACTATAAAGGCATAAATGTTTCTGAACATAACACGGGCAGACAGACTTATGAGCATGCTCATATGCAGACATGCACTCAGAAACACACAGCACACAAATACACACACACACACACACACACACACACACACACACACACACACACACACGGTGAAATAAGGAGCCCGTTTGTGAGATGTCAAACTAGATTTGAGAACCTAACCAGGCAGCGTCTCTTAAACAAACTGAGCTCACACACCACTCCAGAAACAGGCCGTTTCCTTCCAGATGAAACAAATATATACCACGAAGATGAGAGCTCAGTAGTGGCAGAACAAGTCGTGTTAGTTTAACATTTAAATGCTGAAAACAAGCCACCATTCAGTACCTAGTCTGGGCACACAGTGAAGTCAGTGAAGAATTGCAGTTCTCACAGACTAACCCTCACTTTATGCCACCTCTATTTTGCCCTTTTTCTTAACTTAAATTCAAACTTCTTGCAAAACGTCTTGTATGTGTATATATATATATATACACACATTAGACCTGCTTCACTATCACAGGTAAATTACAACTCCTTTTTTCAGATGGGGTCTAAAGTGAGAAATGCAGGTGTTGGAATTCAATACCTTTGAAACAGACAAGTGTTGTTGTCATGGTGACCAGCTAGAGGTCTGCCGGTGGCCCATCGCAGGTTTGAATAAACACCATACGACATAATAAGGTTCCCATGAGACATCTGTCTGTCTGGTGAGTCCTCTTTGAAAGTTGTTCACTTCCCAAATCATGTAAAATCCCTATAGGGACTCTATTTGAATCGCAAACGCACATTAAAATGTTGATCAGAACACAGCTCAGTGTTTTCAGCACTAGCCATCTCAACCAGGGTTCGAAATTCACCTTTTGCCATGTTTCGACACATTGACAGTGGTTAGGGCTAGCCATTTTCACTTTTTGCGAGCCAAAATGATCATGTTGATGATCTCGATGACGAAAACCTTGCTTGGCTGACTGTACATTTGTCTAGTGAAGGTTAAAATTTATTGGTATGTGAATGGAGTCTGGTGGTAATTTCAAGCCCTGGTAATTTGACCCTCAGGCCTGTGAGAACCATTCACAACACATGATGCTATAAAGTCAATAATACATGAAGCTGGAATGGACAATAAGAGTTTTTTTCTTGGTTCCTTAAAAGCTTAACATTTGTTGACAGAAGTTTTTTTTTTCATCCATTAGCAGCAAAATCCGTTTTCCTAGACAAACAGTATATATCTGGCACAAAAAAAAAACAAAAAAAAAAACAACAACAAGTTGACATTGTCATTAAAAATGTACTTGATAGCCAAGTGACAATCTGGGCATGCTTTAACAAACACTCAAAAGTCAATGGAGGTTTTTTCATAAGATATGCAAAATCAAAAGCCCCCTCCTTTGAGTCCATCCGTCGCGTCTCTCACGGTAGTCGCACCATCCTCTTCCTCGCCCTGTTACAGTTTGCTTACGTACAGTTCCAGTATGCTTTGGTCTCCATCTGAAGCGCGCCAGTTCATTTGAGTGACTCACCAACAGGCTTCAAGCAAATATAATTGTAAAAGACATAACTCTTTGCTGCCACAGGTACCTCACATAACACGTATGCATGTATGCAGTGGAAGAAAATAGACTTTTATGACCTCATCAAAGCCCTCTTCATGCCTCTCGTTGCCATTTAATCTTTACTTTCCTGTAGGTGTGGCCGTTCATCATGTGGTCAAACCACACCGATCCACAGGAGCACCACCGTTTCAAACAGAAAACACTCATAGTAGGTGTGATGTTTGAAGGGGGATCACTGCAAAATGCTATGTATTCATCAGAGTGAAAAAACCTGCCGTCTAATGTTCATCAATCTATATTTAGATCACCAAAATAATTATTTTTTTGCCGTAAATTATTTTTTAAAGCAAAAATCCTCACAACAGCAAATAACTTTGATATTATTATTCCTTAATGGGCTTCAACAATGTACGAGCAGCAATTTCAGAAGAGTAGTTCTCACTTCTTCTTTTTTTTTTGTCCAACTGATGAAAGTCTAATTTTCGGAACTGTCCTCTTCATCTTTTCCGTGAGCGTTAAAGCGTGAGACACCTCCTGAATGCATCACATCCTCTCAAAAGACTGCTTCCCACCATAATGTCAGTCAAACTAATTGGTTTGGACATGCTGTGCATCCTTCATTCAACATGCTATGCTAAACCGCAAGTCTTTTATTCACAAAGTCTTTTACCCAAGTCCTTTAAAAGGGTCCCCTCTGTCCAAATCCTACATGCAGACTGTAAGTACATTTTGTGTAGCTAAGGGAAAATATTGGTAACTGTAATGGATGGTGTTTATGTGCACGTACGGGACTTTGTCAGTGTCTGTATTCCTGTGTGTGTGTGTGTGTGTGTGTGTGTGTGTGTGTGTGTGTGTGTTGTTAGTGGTTTTTGGGGGTGTATATGTACACTGGCGTATGTTTTTTTATGTATGTTTATGTGTGTGTTTGTGTGTTGTCTCTGACTATGTTAAGTCGCCACTTCTCTCTTCCGCGACACATTTACGCGCTCCTCGGAGCCCTCTGCTGGGGCTTGCTCCTGCTCTTCCTCCCTGCTCCTCTTCCTCCTCCTCCCCCGCCTCCTCTCCCACCTCCATGCTTGTGCCTCTCCCCCATCTCGCTCTCCAGCTTGTTGCTTTCCACATTACCGTGGCGACGGTGGTTGCGTGGGGGACGGTATCCTAGTGCCCGACAGTGCTGCCCGAGGTTACCAGGGTGAATCAGAGCCATCACATCCTGGTACCAGGGCTGGGCTTCTGGACTCTGACTGGACGGGCTCAGCCAGGAAGCGGGGACTGGATTGGCCGAAGGGCTCCAGACAGACAGGCGGACGGTGACGGCGGTCCAATGGAAGCCGTGCTCCTCCAGCTGGCAGTTGTAGACGCCGCCGTGAGACAGCTCGGCTCGACGAATCAGAATGCCCCGGTCGATCACCACCAACTGGTCCCCTGACACCACCTGGGGAGAGAGAGCGAGGGAGAGAAAGAAAGAGTGAGAGTGAGAGCGAGAGAGAGGGAGCGAGGCAAGGAAAGGAAAGGAAAGAGGAAAAGTGGTAAAGAAAGGTATTGAGAGAATGGAGCAGAGAGAGAGATGAGGATCAAATAAACAAAATGTTTCAGTTTTGTTTAGACCATGTAGTTTTCTAACCACCTGTTTGTGTGTCTTTATGTATGTTTGCATGCATGCGTGTATGTGTGTGCGCACACGTGCATGAATCACGCCCGGTACACACTGTGCAAACCAAAGGTTCCAGACTTATATTGAATTTTTAACAATGAATAAGCTCCGCTAAATAAAAATGGTACTTGTCCATAAAATTTTTTTTTTCTCAAAACCCAATGCCCTGCACTGACCCTAACCTGCCTCCTACGCTATCAGTATATTTCAGTGTAGAAAATGATCTGCCCCTGAAAAGAAAGCCGCCTCAGTTTGTGTAGCAAAAAGTCAGACATCTACATGCAGGAAATGTGCCAACTGGTTCTTTTTTTTTGCTCACACGCTGTAAAAAATACACCCACTTGAGCATAGCAAATGTATAGTTTTTATTGTTACCTACTGTTAATTTAACCAGTGATTACTGAAAAGTGGTCCTCCATCCCACAATGATGTTCATACAGATATAAGTGGAATGACTGCCTACCACTACCATGGTTACACAACTAATACTGGTGTAGTTCTGTCTGTCACGTGGTTTAACGTTAACACTGGCAACAGCAGTCAGTGTGTGTTCACGTACTATGAAAAATATCCCTGCAGGTGCCACTGTGTGTGTGTGTGTGTGTGTGTGTGTGTGTGTGTGTGTGTGTGTGTGTGTGTGTGTGTGTGTGTGTGTGTATGTTTACCTGATGCAGTTCTGGACTGTTCTCTCCAGCCTGTTTGTACCAGGTAACAGCAGCATGCCTCGATCTGGGCAGACACTCAAGGTAGGTGCTGTTACCTTCGGCAACCATCATGCCCCTGTGCTCCGCCTCCACCTGCAGGCCTGCTGCAAGAGATGGACAAAAAAACAATGAGCAACAAAACATTTTTTTTCGTTTATTTAACCTTTTAATGGTGTATGCACTTTTCAGATACGGGACTTTTCTTTCTTTCTTTTGCTGGCAGGTAATTTTGTGTCTCTCTTCAAGAATGTAGACCCAATTTATATATCCAAAATGCATGCACTCCACCTACATGCGTACCAAGGATATATAGATCCTATTTGTACTGCACCCTGTTTATTTAACAATATAAATGTTTGTCCAATTCTGGTGTAGAATTTCAAGAGAGATATTGAGGCTTTAGGTCGCCATATATATGCAAAGGTGGAGACTGATATTACATGTATATAGCAAGCAGGTTTATTGACCCCATCTGAATTGTGCCTTGGATGTCAACCATGTATTGTCTAATTTTCTAATTGTCTTGTAATATTTCAACAACAATTAACCTGGTAAAATAGTTTTTGGTCAGTTGCACTTCAAAAGATTCTGTAATTAAATCAGTGAATTAAAGCAATTCCAGTTTTGTTTCTAATTCTGATTTAGGGCCATATAGGTACCAGATGTGAAACTTACAGTTACAAACCAAAGATGAAATAAAATATTTTGATGCTGCATTAACGTTGAACATACTGTACAATGAAAACTTGACTTTGACTGTGTCTTCCATTCACAAATGTTAGTATGAATGTAGTGTGTTTGCACAGTGAATGGAGAACAATCGGCTCCTTACCCCCCTGTATGACACACTGTGTGAGGGGGTCTTCATCCTTTCCTAAATGACGAGCATTCCTCCTGTACATAGAGAGAGGAGGAGACAGGAGAGGGGGAGGAAGCGAAAGAGGAAGAGAGACAGATAGGGAGATGAGAGATATAAATCAGGGGTAGAAAGAGTTACAGGGCAGGGACAAGTGATGAGGAGAGACAGAGTGAGAAAAACATCATGAATTACAAAAGTCAGTGAAAAATAATCACCTGAATCAAATTTTATCATCCTCATCTCACTTCATCTGCCATGCAAAAGCTTGGTAGATAAAATGTAAAGGTTAGTTAAAATCCTGAATCTCCATTTGTGCATTATATATATATGTGTGTGTGTGTGTGTGTGTGTGTGTGTGTGTGTGTGTGTGTGTGTGTGTGTGTGTGTGTGTGTATGTGTGTGTGTGTGTGTGTGCCCTGTGATGGTGTCTGGCGGCCTGTCCAGGGTGTCTCCACACCTGCTGCATAATGACTGCTGGAATAGGCTCCAGCATCCCGCGACCAGAATTTAGATAAGCGGCTTGGATAATAGATAGATGGATGGATATGTGTGTGTGTGTGTGTGTGTGTGTATGTGTGCATGTGCGTTTGTGTGTACGCATCTGACAGTTTGTGCAATTTGATTGTACATCTCCCTGTTTTTTTTTCTTTTGTCTATGTCTTAAATGTTGGATAAGCAGCACTTTATGTCCAAGACACTTGATGTTCAAGAACAATAAAGTTTACCATATCTTATCTTATCTTATCTCATCTTACAACCTGTGTGTGCATCCACATTCGTGTGTACTACAAGAACCCTTGTGCACATGGACCGGTATTCCCACCTGCGTGCGATTGGCATGTAGGGGCTGCAGGCGTGTCCGTCCCAGGTGCAGTAGGGATCCCTGGCCAGGCAGCACTCGGCACAGGCCTGACCATACAGCTCACACTGGAACAGGGCCAGCTGGGACACCCCCTCCCTGGAGCCCACAAACAACCACTGCAAGAAGGAGGAGGGGGGGGTTGATGGTTTGTGGAGGATGAAGATAGATAGATAGATAGATAGATAGATAGATAGATAGATAGATAGATAGATAGATAGATAGATAGATAGATAGATAGATAGATAGATAGATAGATAGATAGATAGATAGATAGATAGATAGATAGATAGATAGATAGATAGATAGATAGATAGATAGATAGATAGATAGATAGATAGATATAGATAGATAGATAGATAGATAGATAGATAGATAGATAGATAGATAGATAGATAGATAGAGAGAGAGAGAGAGAGAGAGAGAGAGAGAGAGAGAGAGAGAGAGAGAGAGAGAGAGAGAGAGAGAGAGAGACAGAGAGACAGAGAGACAGACAGACAGACAGACAGACAGACATACAGACAGAGGAGCAAAGCAAGAAAAGGTTTGACAGCAAGGCAGATGAGGATGGGTGAGGATGAAACAGGGAGGGGGAACAGGACAGAGGGGGAAATGTGAATGTGAGAAAGACAGAAGAAAAATACACACAGAAACCGAGATTGAGGAGGATCAGGAAGAAAGAGAAATGAGTCAGAGAGAGAGTTTAGATTATTTCTGTAAATTAGGAGAGATGTAGTAACCCAGAACTCTGTCACACAACTAACTCACACTTGTGAAAACTAAACAGCATGACTGTTAGGCAAACACCTATACACACTTAGACATGTTGTGTAAGTGTGTGTGTGTGTATGTGTGTGTGCGTGTGTGTACACACATGCACACACACCGTTGTGGGTGTGTATATGGCAACCCTTCATCAGTGCTCTACGGTACGGTAACCATAGCAACTGGGGATGAAGCTGTCCTTGGAGATACGAGGTGGGGAGATGAGTGCTAAGCGAGATGTGCGTTAGTAACACCTTGTGTGTGCTTGTGTTGTTATCCCTGTCTCGTTCTGTGTGTTTGTATTTGTGTGTGCAAGTGTGTATGGTCGAGGGAAAATCTTTTACCTTTTTCTTTGAGAGTGTCATGGTTGTCACTGGTGATTTGTGCTGATAGGAAGAGAGAAGCAAGATTAGACACACACTGGGTTTAAATCCACGGTCTCGCCAGATGAAAAGACAGACAGGCAGGCAGACAAGGCAAGACATGTAGCCCACAGAGATATACGCAGGATGCCTAACATATGAGGATATATCAGTTTGTTCTTGTTGATGGCTTTGAAAGGTCTTTGTGGACAAGACCCAGACTTCTCAATCAGCTCCATTTCTCAACACACTATCTGAGAACAGCACAAATTCAAGCATCACTTCACCTTCATCAGATGAAGAGGATAAAATCCTATCATCAGTTAGTATGGAAAAAAAATTATATTGAGGCAGGCAGGGCGTTGTTTGTGGGTTTGGAAATGGGTAGGATTAGTAACGGCTCATCTGGCCAATGAGGCGCTCCTGTTCATAAACGATCTCTCTGCCTATATGTGTTTTATATCAGGCAGAGAAAAGAACCAGGGCAAATGCTGATGTGGTAGTTGGTTGGGCATTTATGAATATATTTTTTTTGATTTTGATATATTCTATTGATCCCCAAAGGGAAGTTCTTCTCTGCATTTAACCCATCCTAGCTGTGTAGCTAGGAGCAGTGGGCGCCGCCATGCGGCACCTGGGGACCAACTCCAGTTCGTCTTGCCATGCCTCAGTCAGGAGTATTAACCCCAACATGCATGTCTTTTTTTATGGTGGGGGAAACCAGAGCACCTGGAGAAAACCCACCGCAGATACGGGGAGAACATGCAAACTCCACACAGAGGACGACCTGGGATGACCCCCAAGGTTGGACAACCTCGGGGAACGAACCCAGGACCTTCTTGCTTTGAGGCGACAGCACTAACCACTGGGCCACCGTGCTGAATAAATGAATGAATGAATGAAGACTGTTGTCAACTGTTTCTCTGAGGCTTCAGCAGACAGTGAATGGTCCCCGGATAAGAAACCCATATTGACCGAGTAGCAGTCAATCATGACAAGGACTAGTTGAGACTGATTCAAGACCGAGTCCAAATGAGAGCGAGACCAAGACAAGATGCAGACAGAAAAAAAAAACGAGTCCTCGTCAAGATCAAGCCTTAAATGAAATTAAGCTGTTTCCAGTCCACATTCGCTAATCCTGTGGTGGAGCTGATTGAGGGTCAGCTACTAAACCCTGAAGACGTACTCGGGACAGTGGATATGAGCATGCATCCAAGAACCTCACCAGCAGCTGGTGGTCGGCATGCTGCACTCTGACATTTGGTCGAGTAAGGTGTAACTTCAGTACCAAAACAAAACATCACCAGTAATTAAAGAAGCTTATTGATACAAACGTGCAGATACAAAATGCATTACTTAACTGTTCATACATTTTAGAATTTCGATAATCTGATGCAAGTGATGAAGTCTGCAGGATCTGTTATTTTAAGTTGTTCATATTGCACTTAAAGTTGTAATGATCAAAACGTAAGTGTAGTGAAACAACACTTTAGGGTCAAATTAATCCCATAGTATTTTTTTAAACTTCATATTATTCTCAACTCTCTAAAATGCATAGAGACAAAGCAGCATGCAGCCTCCAGCCCCATGGAGGGTGTTGTGCCGTGTTTAAGTAAAGGAGCTAACCTGCATTGAAACTAACCTTTTTTAGAGACTAGTCAACATCAGATTCAGTCGTGGTGCCACACACTATCATCGTTCTCTTGACATTCAGAAAAAAGACACGTGCTTGGCATGCAAAGAAAACGCTTAAGCATGCCACTGGTAAAGCAACATCTTTAAGGGATGGCAGCAAGTCATGTGAATGCATGCGGTAATTGGCAGCTTTGAATTAATTGAACCAATGCTAATTTTTTAAACCAATTACCTTAATCAAACATACCATATGATTTTTTTTGTAGAGTAATTTACTTGAGTACAAGTCAATGCCGCAATGCCACATGTTGGTGACAGATGTGTATCCAAAAGAAAAAAATGACTATAATTTTAAGAAATGCAGCTGGAACTAGCCAAGACCTAAAATCATATTTGGCTAGACCGATGACCAAGTATGAGCACCAACATGATTGAGACAACAGAACATAACATCTTGCGTCTGAACTACAGCCCTGCTTCTTCTCTCCAAAATGCATCACCGATACATTGGGTTTTCTGCTGTGAATTTTCTGTTAACCAAAGTACTGATGTTGAGATGATGAGGACATGCAAACAGCCACTTTAGCTGAAGCCTCTGAACTGTTCACGTCAGAATAGAAGTAATGATTTGGATCTTTTTTTGGGGGGGGGGATCCCCCCTTTTCTCCCCAATTGAACCTGGCCAATTTCCCCACTCTTCTGAGCCATCACAGTCACCCCTCTGCTGATGTAGAGTCACCAGCCACTTCTTTTCACCTGACAATGAGGAGTTTCACCAGGGGGATGTAGCACGTGGGAGGATCCTGCTATGCTCCCCAGTTCCCCCTCCCCCCTGAACTGGCACCCTGACCTGGCACCCTGACCGACCAGAGGAGGTGCTAGTGCAGTGACCAGGACACATACCCACATCCAGCTTCCCACCCGCAGACAAGGCCAATTGTGTCTGTAGGGACGCCCAACCAAGCCAGAGGTAACACATGGATTTGAACCGGCGATCCCTGTGTTGGTGAGCAACGGAATAGGCCGCTATGTTACCCAGATGCCCCATGATTTGGATCTTTAAAGTCCAACATGTTTTGTTTCTCTTTGTACCTCGATGTAAATGTGGACGGTGATTCTGAATTTGCACTTCAGGACACATCTTAGATATATGTCTCCCAGTGTGGGGGCTACTGTTTCATACAATCTGAATGGATGAAAATGTTGCGTATTGTATGTTCTATGTGGATAAAGTATGCACTGTGAGTGTTTGGTTAATGACTGGATAATGAAATGCATTATATCACGGAGGATTAGCATATAAGGTAACCTGCCTCCTCCATACATTATATTTTGATTTAACAGTACTGTTGCAAAGCTTGCTGCTGTGTTTACCTGAAAGACCTGCAGCTGCTCCAAAGTGACCTCCTGGTTCTGTCCATGTTCCCTGGGGAGGTAGATGGACTTCAGCACCAGGCCTGAGTCTGGAGCACACAACATGAGGAGTAGTAGTTAAATGGTCAAGTTAGCTATGCACGCAGACAAGAAAAGAAAGAAGATAGAAGAAAGCCACTTTATTCTGCATTGTCATTGTATTCTTACAAGAAAATTTGTTCTCTACATTTAACCATCCTATCGTATAGGAGCAATGGGCAGCTGCAGCACCCGGGGGCCAACTCCAGTTCTCTTTCCATTGCCTTGTTCAGGGGCACAGACAGGAGTATTAACCCTAACATGCATTTCTTTTTGATGGTGGGAGGAAACCGGAGCACCCGGAGGAAACCCACGCAGACACGGGGAGAACATGCAAACTCCACACAGAAAGGACCTGGGACAGTCTGGGGTTCGAACCCAGGGCCTTCTTGCTGTGATGCAACAGTACTAACGACTGAACCACTGTGCTGCCCTAGCATCAGGTTTATACACAGTTAAATCCACTTGGGACATGGATATGTGAGAGGTTTGAAAATGAAAACAAAGAAGATGTAAAAGAAAATTAACAATTTCAATTACAAAGTAAACATGAACAATTCAAAGTTCGGCCTTTACCCCTCAGAGGAACTTTTTTTTCCCCATTTACTTTGAGTTGCTTAAAACCCCACACATACTCAAGGAAGAGTAAATCATAGGTGCAAATCGCTGTATGCAATTTTAATCCACTATTTCCTCATACACGCTGTACATACACAGAGAAGCACAGAGGCAAAAACATGTGCTCTCTCTCACACACACACACAAACTTACCTGTGCCAATGAACAACACATCGTAGGTGCCATCCACCGCCTCCACCCTGTCCACCACCAGTTTGCTAAACTTGTAGTGAACGCCCACTCTGACCAGGAGGGGGCGCTCTCCCAGAGGCAGCACATTTTCCTGAAACAGATTGAATTATTGACAGTGAGTCAAGTCAAGTTGCATTTTTTATAGCTCTTTTCTAGCTGCAACAGCCACTCAAAGTGCTTGGGTTATCCCCAAACACCACTCTCGTGGGCCTGCAATATATGTTTTCATAGGTGGATTTGCAACTCCTGTGAAACTTCCCAAGCCTCAAGGAAATCATCGTCATCATCAACATTTAATGATCACATGACCGAGGCCCTTGGATTTGCTTTTGGTACAGCAAGGTAGACACCATAACTGGAACAACAGACATCATTCACAGATTGCCACAAGACAAAATTCACCAACAATATTTAGGAGACTGATTCAGGAGTTTTAAGTGCAGGTACATCGGTCAGGTTTAGTGAGAAGTGTTCAGAGTCCTTACTGCAGTGAGGAAAAACTGATTTTAAAAGGGGATGATTTGGTGGGCAGGGACATATATCACCTCTTAAAGGGCATCAGCTGGAAGAGGTGGTGAGCAGGGTCAGAGGGGTCAGAGATTTTGCTCTTTTGATTGTGTGTTTTTGATATAATAATTTAATAATAATAATTTTATTCATAAAGCACTTTTCTAAAACAATGTTACCAAGTGCTTCACAAAAAAAAGAAGAAGAAAAAACCAGATAAAGCCAGACAAGGCATGAAGAAGAGTAAGATCAAATGAGAGTAAGAATAAAAAAAGTAGAAATAAAACCAAATACCAAACATTTGTAAAAGCTTTCATAAAAAGAAAAGCTTTGAGATGAGATTTAAAAGAAGCTAGAGACTTAGTTCGTCTAAGTTCAGCAGGAAGAGAGGTCCATAGTGTGGGGGCTCTAACAGCAAAAGCCCGCCCACCCTTTGTAACCAACCGAGACCTGGGAATAACCAGCAGGGCTCCATCTGCAGACCTTAATGGTCGAGGGGGGACATACCAAGTCAATAAATCTCAAATGTATAAAGGAGCAAGACCATTAAAGCCTTAAAAGTGAGCAATAAAAATTTTAAATCAATTCGAAATATAACAGGGAGCCAGTGTAGGGAGGCAAGCACGGGAGGGATATGGTCATGCCTCCTTGCCCCGGTGATTCAACTGATGGGATGGGGATGCCAATAATCTTGGATGATTTATTGACTATGCGCTGCAGTTTTTTGCGTGTGTGACTGTCTGTGCTGCCATTACAAACTATTATGCAAGAGGTGAGTATGCTCTCATACTGTGTAAAACTGAAGGAGGAGGCTTTGTTTTACTTTGAATTTTCTGATCAGTCTTGGCGAAAAATAGTCTTTGCTGGGCTTTGTTGGTAATGTGGTCTGTATTGCTGTTCCACTTGAGCATGTTGCTGATGTCTGTGCCAAGAAATTTGAGTGAGTGATGGTTATGGGTTCTCCTGACATGTGAAAGGGGGTTTTGGGGAGGGGGCTGTGCTTGAAATCTATATGTTTTTGATGTGTTGAGCTGGAAGTTGTTCTCAAGGCATCAAGTCACTGCTTGGGCTACCCGCTCACAGTATCGGTCTTCGTTGTTGATGGTTATAGTAAATCTAATTATGGCGGTGTTGTCTGCATATTTAAGAGCGGTGACTGAGCTGTGGTGGGATGTGAAGAGATTTGTGTAGCGGGAGAAGAGCCAGGCTGAGAGAGGACACAACCCTGGGGGTCCCTGTGCTCAGGGTCAGAGGGCGAGGTGGAAGGCTATTCATCTCAACCCTCTGTTGCCTTCTTCATAGGAAGCTCCGAACCCAGTGGCATATGCAGCGGTCAATAATCATGTCCAACAGTTTACTGAAGAGATTGACCGAATTTATTGTATTGAAGGCCGAGCTGAAGTCGATGAATAGGATGTGGGCATAGGTTGAAATAAGTTACTTTAAACTGTATTGGTTTTCCCCCAGTTCGTTCAACTCCTATCTAATCTAGTTTAGGGTCATCGGAGCCTTTCCCTGTAGCCATCAGGTTGACGGCAGAAACACACCCTGAATGGGTGACTAAGCCAACACAGGGCCCACAAAAAAATAAAAAATAAATAAAATAAAAATCAATCATACATCATCCATACCTGCTGGCATTTTAGTATCCAGTTCACCTAATGTGCATGTCTATGGACTGTGAGAGGAAAGTGCAGTCCTCAGAGGACATCCACACCATGACTTTGATGTACAATTGCCACAAAGGAGAGTTGGCATCAAACCCGGTAGCCTCTTGCTGGGAGGCACCAGTGCTAAACATTAGGCCATCACGCCACCCTATATATCACGGCAATAATTATGTCAAGTTAGCAATATAATGTGTTCTAATAATATAATATTAGAAATGCAACCTGGAGCAGAGGATGTGTCCTGCTGAAGAAGATGACATCATCAGGATACTCTCTGGTCGAACTGTAGCTTCCATAGGTACTGCTAGGACACTGCAAGGGAGAGAAAGAGAGAGAGAGAGAGATAGAGAGAGAGCGAGAGAGAGCGATTGTGTGATTAAGGAGAAATGGAGAGAGAGGGATGTTCAGGATAGATTACAGTCTTCTGGATTAATGCTTTGAATTGAATTAACCCACTTTTTGATGTAATATTAATCTTCGATGCACATGACTCATAATGCAAATTATGATACTAATAGTATTAATGGAATGACAAAGGTTATTTAAGCTATAAACCCTTCAAGCAAAGCAGTACATACTGGCTCACTGCTTTTATAAAAAAAAAAGCAGGAGCAGACAATGGCAATAATAAAGAATCAAACTTTTCGATAAATCTTTCATGTGTAATCAATCACTAAAAGATAATTACTAGTTTCTACTGGTTGATATTACTTGTTATGTTTAGAACCGGCAATGTAATTCTTAATCAGTCAGACAACTGCTAAACAACATGGCTGCTCAAAGACACAACGCTGGTGTAAGTGGTGATTCTTCATAAATAGGTGGCAGGTTGGTATTTATCAAACTATCACTTTTACATAAAACAAACTGATGTCCTTTTTTTTTAGTAACCACCAAAATGCTTAGCTTGAAGGAGAAGGATTTCAGGCAGTATAAACTTACAGTTCCAGGTCGTGGGTAGGGCACCTTGCCTGAAAACTCTGCCCACTTATATTGAGGCCCCTCTTTGTGCAGGAAGTTGCCTTTGAAAGCCCGAACCACATCTTCCATCCGATACACACACACCGCTGAACCATTCAGAACATCACTATAGCACAGAAAGGTGGAGAAATAAAGGCAGGGAGAGAAAAAAAGGTGGACAGGATGGTTACGATGGGCTCAGCCTGGTGTATCTTGGACAAATCTTTTGGTGCAGTTATTTTTTGCCAGGGGGGCAGATTCTGCCCCCTTTTTATCCCGATTTGACATGTCTAATTTCTTGTTCCCCACCATTACATGACTCCTACAGCAGTTGGGGAGGGTGTAGACTAGCTTTTCACCTGCAGCTGCAGGTTTTTCCAGGGAAAAAGAAATGCATGGGTAGGCTTATGCTATTTCTGCTAGAGCCACCCACAGCTGTATCGGCGTCCCACCACCTGTAGGAGTCAGTAATTGTAGTGGCAGACCACATTACCCCTACTGGCTTCCCGCACAGCAGCATTGCCAATTATGTTTCCTGCATTGCTCAGCCAAGCCAGAGGCAACGTCTGGTTTTCAGCCATGAAACTCAGCTGTGCAGCCCGAGCGTCTCACCTTCAGCACACATTTAATTCCCACAGTTTTACTTGACTTGAGTTTTCACTGTGATATCACATTGGGGAAAATTTTCTTCTGCTAACCCCTCACTACAGAGAGCTCAGAGTTTAGGGTCAACTATAGAGCATCCCCTGGAGCTTTGCTCAAAGAAACTTCAGCAGGGAAAACACTGCCATTGCGCTAGTTTGAATCCGAGATTCCCCTCTTCGGATGACTCCCTATCCACGGCTCCCCATTTTACCTTGCTGAGCCAAATGATATTGTTAATATTGTTGTCATGGAAACAGCCAATTATAGTTTCATAGTTTGACGTTTTGATCCGATAGGCTGTATGTAAATGAGTGTGTCTGATGACATCATGAGTGTCAGAAGAAAATGTCGGCTGGGGGAAGCTGAAGTGGGGGGAGCTCCTATTTAGAGATAGGAATTGAAAAAGTGAATACTACCTTTCACACTGACATTACTTTTCAGTTGACAGAGATGACACAAAAGGCAAAGTAAATAGTGATGACAGAAAATAATCATGTTTCGGTTTCAGTCCATCTTAGTGACTCGTGAATGTAATGGCAACGAGGCCTATTTCTGTGGCAGCCAAGGTCCTTTTGCCATCTCAAAAGAGTTGCTGGCTGTGGTCCGAAGTGTATCATAGAAATGACTGTTTGACAGAGATGAACTCTGTATGCATTGCAGCTCTGTGGTCGAAGTCCCACCCTGGATGTTACCTCAGAATTCCCTCCATTCCCAACCGGCATTCCCAAGAGACATTCCGAACCCATTCCAAACCAACAAAACCGACCAACTCCCTGCTCGGCCAGTGGAACCCCGCCATGTTTCTGCTGCTGCTGCTGTCGGAGTCAGCCGCTCAGCTGAGGAGCGAGCTGGGTTATCCTCAGACCCTGTGCTGCTGTCAGCCGCATGAGAGAGAAACATAAAAATAAACGGTGGCGGGCGACGCTACTTTTCTTTTCCATTTATGACTCACTCGCTCTCTAATTTTCTCATATATCCCCGTTTTTCAGCTTGTTTTAGTCTGCGTATGGTTTTCACGTCTTTCTGTTTGCTGAGTACCATGCGGCCAATTTTGTCTGTCTGATGGCCAATCGGTTTAAAGGTGTCCATCGGTCTGCCTGTCTCTGTCTGTATGTCTAAATTTCCCATGTTTCCCTCTGTCTGTCTCTGTCTGGTGGTCTCTATCCGAGTGTCTGTATTATATAACTGATTGTCTGTTCCTCTGTGAGCTCCTGACTCAACAAATATCTGTCCGTCTCTGTGCATGTCCATCTGTCGGCCTGCCAGTTTGCTTGTCTGTTGAGTCCATTGCCCTTTTGTCAGTCCATTTGAGTGACTTTCCGACAGTCTGTCTGTGTTTCTCTCTCTGTTTCAGCATCTGTTTTCCCTTCTGTCTTGCTGTTTGTCTTTCCATCTGCTTCTCATTTTCATCTTTTACTCTTTATAACTGATGACCGTCTGTCTTGCCCAACAAATTATCACTCTTTCAACACTTAAAAGAATCCAAATGACCATTATAGAGTTCCAGTATGATTCTTTCATACAGGCAGGCTCTGCATGCATAGTTTACCTCACTTAACTTAACTTCCATGCAAGCCACAGACACATACAGATGTGCACATATGCACACGCACACACACACAAACGAATACACATGCAGAGAACCACTACATTTCCATAAATAGGCATTGACACAGACAAGAATACACACACACACACACACACACACACACATGCAGAACACAGAATATAAAACTTAATGCTGGTCACAGTCAAAGAAAGTGTGTATATTTCTTGGCTACGAACTGCATTTACACACACACAGACACAGACACAGACACACACACACACACACACACACACACACACACACACACACACACAAGGAACGTCAGTAGTCACAATATATGAAGTGTACCATAGTTCACAGCCCATTCAATGATGAGAGTCTGTGTACAGTACAGCCAATGCACTGAACTGTATCACACGTACACACTTGCTACTAGTATGCACACATACAAACATGCACAAGAAAGCCTGAAATTTCAATATAAAGACTTGTCTTATGAACAGCTGTGAACTCACTCCAACTGTACACACACACATACACACAACACAAACACACACACACACACACACACACAGTTAACCTAATGAATAGGTGTGAACTGGTATGAACCCAGCTGTATGATTATATTATATTTCCATTATTCACCACAGTGGGGTTTGGTTGTTACAGCGTGATGGGAAAATATAACGCAACTGACCAATCCAAGCCTCTCCCCTCCCCTCATACACAAACACAACAATATACTGACATACAAACAGCACAGAAACATACGTGCATGCGCGTGTACGCACACAACCACACGTGCGTGCGTGTGTACGCACGCACGCACACACACGATAAAACACAAACTCACACTTGTACACGATTACGTATGATACACAGTACACACACAATTCTCATATGTAAAATAAATGTGTGTGTGTGCTACAGAGAGAGATACAGTACATTTGTACTGCTGTTAAATGATTGTGCCCTGTTATTTCACGTAAGCATCCCCAGTCAGATGTTTTGGATGTTTAAACCTACTTAGCTACAGAACCGGACTGTGATTCTGATCATCTGGCTCAGCTCAGCATTACTACACTTGTAAATCTTTTTCAAATGAAAGAAAACAACATATTTAGACAGGCAATTGACGGTCACTTTACAGGGAGGCTCACAGCATAACGCGATTAAAAACCAAAAAAATTTATTTTTAACTACAATATATTGAATATAATCAAACATGATATCTTTTGTATCTTATCCAAACATATTATATTAAATTATATATCTGGTTAGCCCTGTGATGGTCTGGTGGCCTGTCCAGGGTGTCTCCCCGCCTGCCGCCCAACGACTGCTGGGATAGGCTCCAGCATCCCCGCGACCATGAGAGCAGGATAAGCGGTTTGGATAATGGATGGATGGCTATATATGGTTAAGGAGAGGCCATCCTTCGCATGAGACGTTAAAACCGAGGTCCTGACTCACTGTGGTCATTAAAGATCCCATGGCACTTGTCGCAAAGAGTAGAGGGTTCCCTGGTGTCCTGGCAAAATTCCCAACCTGGCTCTCTCCATCTGACCACCTAATCATCCCCCAATGTAATTGGCTCAATGATTCCTCCCTCTCCCCCTCAAGCTGATGTGTGGTGAGCATTCTGGTGCAAAATGGCTGCCGTGCATCACGCAGGTGGGTGCTACACATTGGTGGTGGCTGAAGTGAGTTACCCCCTTCAATGCGAAGCGCTTTGGGTGTCTAGAAAAGTGCTATATAATTATTATAATTATTAACTTACCTAAACTTAACCTAACCTACCTTAACCTGACTTATCCTCACCCTCTACCTAACCTTAACCTTAACCCAATGCTTACCTTAACCTAACCTCAACCGATAGCTGACCTATTCGCTAGCTAGCCCACAAGGCTGAGGGAACATGGGGCTGATCCCGGTAGGGATGCCCCCTTTCCTTAGACCCTCGATTCGGATGAGGAAATACTCCCAAAGAAAAAAGAAATAAATTTTTCAATCATTAAACTTACCCATCAATACAAGAGCTATACTATACTGATGAAGTGCTGAAGCTGTGATCCTCATCCTCAACTGAAATCTGATGGGGCTTTCCCCTTCTTTGTCATGTGTGCAATAATTAGTCTCGTGTCTTGATGCAGGCTCAATAATCCAGGTGAGAAAATCAAAGAAGGTTCATCAGTTCATCTGGATACAACGTTTATTGACAGTACGTTTCATCACCCAACTAATAATTAGTCTCAATTTTTCTCTTGGTTCAGCCCTCGTTAATGAGGCATTCATGTATTTTTACGTTTTGTAAATATCCGCATGCTGAAGGCCTTGTTGTTGGCTTTCTGAAGAAAAGTCTCTCAAACTCCAGAAACCTTTGGTTGCTGTCTAAATGGTAGGGACACTGTCATGCTGGAGGATTGTCATCATCATCGGTCACTCGGGGTCAAGTATGACCATCCTCCCTCTGGATCTTCAGGTGGGCGTAGAGGCCAACCCTGGAGCCGCATAATGGGAGGAAGCCTGCATGTGACAGCTTTTTACATGGAGTGGCTGAAGTGCTTGCAGTCACCACACGGTCCTTGGCAGGGGGTGGCCAGAGTCCAATGGCATGGAGAACCAAGACGATTGGGCACCACCCTCTGTTGCAGCCTTCATCCACCTTCACTGTCATTGTGACCTGGAGACATCTTCCGCCAGTTCTGCCATTGAGGTCTTTGTTGGATCGTGCTTTGTCTGGAACCTCCCCCTTGACCCATCCACCTTGGGTGACCTTACCAGGAGCCAAGCTCTGGATGGCATAGCTCTTGGGATCATCGGTACACACAAGCTTCTCCACCATGACAAGGTGGCGATCCAGGAGAAGTGGAGGATTGTACAGTGGCAGAGACAGCAACAGTGAGTATGGGTGGGCAGAATCTAAGTGTTGGTGAATAGGTCGCATGTAGGCAAGGGAGAAAATGGGGCAACCAATCTGGAAAAGAAACGCTTGTGCACGGCTCCGTGTCCATGTGCATGACGGGTTTGTGTCTTATCCTGTGTAAGTGGTAACAGGTCAGACAGGTCATTTAAGACAGCTGTGAGACGCAGTCTACATCTCAGTACAATATACTACAAAGACAAATCAAGCTCAAAATAATACAGTCTGGCTCACTTAATGACATCCGTTTGTATGCTCTGTCTTGTGACCCATTGTCCCAAGATGTTAAGAATTAATATAACACAACAAAGCAAGGGTACTTACCACCAAACAATGACATACTTTACAATAAAATGTAGTTCAGTGTGTCATCGCCGTGATGAATGCACACATCATTTTTATCTCACAGTGTATGGCCCGGGGCGAGGGCATTCCCACAATGCAACACAGACATAAAGGAGCGACCAGTGCCACCCAAGCACAATGCACTACAACACAACATGAGGGATGATGAGTGCTAGCATGTGTGCTTTATTGATTTTCTTTTAAGCCATGCGATTCCCACAATGCAACAGGAACCACTCAGGTCAGAACTCAACAGGCAACACACAGTACAGTATTTTATTGACGCATGATTCACTTTCAGAAAATACGGTTTTATTATTTACAGCCGTATGCATCCCATGATAGCAGAGCAAGGAAAACCGCACAAGCCAAAAGCCAAAAGCTCTTGATCCTTTTTACTTTACTTCTGCACAGCGTCTTTGTGGCTTGCATTTATGCATTAATTATCCACTTGCGATCACGATGAGTCATGACTGTTGGCTTGATTGTTGACAGCTATCTTTAGAAAGAAGCTCAAAGACGTTCCACATCCTGCATCTACCCCTCTTAAACTTTTAAAGAGCCGCTTTGGCAGACCATTCCTCGCAACCGCCGATTGTTGTGAAAACCCGACGAAATAAGATAATAAGTTTAATTTCCGGAACACGCTCTCCCAGAAGTGGTGCAAACATGGCCCGTTTCACCACCGCACCGCCGTTAGGGTTTAACCTCTGCCACTTCCATTGCAGCACCACTCTGAGCCACATCTAAGTGATGCGTGTTGACATCATCATGTGACACAGGTTGCTTTATTGTAATGAGTTTACGGCGGGGCCAGCGCTCCCTGAGGGATTCACGTTGATTCATTACTGGAACACATATCCTATGCCTCATAACACCAAGATCTCACCAAAGCCTTATGAGGAAGTGGACTGGTCTCTGGGGGACAAAGAAGTTTGGGAAATGAGCACCACATCTCACAGTATGACGTTTTATGAATCAAGGCGCCGTAGTGTGGTTTGACTTACAGTCTTGTTGAACAGAAAAATGGCTGCTGTGTTTCGTGAGAGGCGAACGCAATTCAATGAGGCATTTAGGCCATAGACTGGATTCATTCAGGTCTACTCGTGATTGTACCCAGCCAATTATCCCACTCTTCCGAGCCATCGCAGTCGCTGTTTCACCCCCTCTGCCGATCCGGGGAGGGCTGCAGACTACCACATGCCTCCTCCGATACACGTGGAGTCGCCAGCCGCTTCTTTTCACCTGACAGTGAGGAGTTTCGCCAGGGGGATGTAGCGCATGGGAGGATCACACTACCCCCCCGAACAGGTGCCCCAACTGACCAATTTTTGCAAATTTATTAAAAATAAAAAACTGAAATATTGCATGTACATAAGTATTCACACCCTTTACTCAGTACCTGGTTGAGGTACCCTTGGCAGCGATTACAGCCTCAAGTCTTCTTGGGTATGAAGCTACAAGCTTGGCACACCTATATTTGGGGTGTTTCTCCCATTCTTCTCTGCAGATCCTCTCGAGCTCTGTAAGGTTAGATGGGGAGCGTCGCTGCACAGCTATTTTCAGGTCTTTCCAGAGATGTTCAATGGGGTTCAAGTCTGGGCTCTGGCTGGGCCACTCAAGGACATTCACAGACTTGTCCCAAAGCCACTCCTTCGTTGTCTTGGCTGTGTGCTTAGGGTCGTTGTCATGTTGAAAGGTAAACCTTCGCCCCAGTCTGAGGTCCTGAGCGCTCTGGAGCAGGTTTACATCAAGGATCTCTCTGTACTTTGCTCCATTCATCTTTTCCTCCATCCTGACTAGTGTCCCAGTTCCTGCTGCTGAAAAACATCCCCACAGCATGATGCTGCCACCACCATGCTTCACTGTAGGGATGGTATTAGCAAGGTGATGAGAGGTGCCTGGTTTCCTCCAGACGTGACGTTTGGCATTCAGGCCAAAGAGTTCAATCTTGGTTTCATCAGACCAGAGAATCTTGTTTCTCATGGTCTGAGAGTCCTTTAGGTGCTTTCTGGCAAACTCCAAGCGGGCTGTCATGTGCCTTTTACTGAGCAAAGGCTTCCATCTGGCCACTCTACCATAAAGGCCTGATTGGTGGAGTGCTGCAGAGATGGTTGTCCTTCTGGAAGGTTCTCCCATCTCCACAGAGGAACGCTGGAGCTCTGTCAGAGTGACCATCGAGTTCTTGGTCACCTCCCTGACCAAGGCCCTTCTCCCCCAATTGCTCAGTTTGGCTGGGCGGCTAGCTCTAGGAAGAGTCCTGGTGGATCCAAACTTCTTCCATTTACGAATGATGGAGACCACTGTGCTCTTCGGGACCTTCAAAGCTGTAGAATTTTTTTTTGTACCGTTCCCCAGATCTGTGCCTCAATACAATCCTGTCTCGGAGGTCCACAGACAATTCCTTTGATTTCAAGGCTTGGTTTCTGCTCTGACATGCACTGTCAACAGTGGGACCTCATATAGACAGGTGTGTGCCTTTCCAAACCATGTCTGATCAATTGAATTTACTACAGGTGGACTCCAATCAAGATGTAGAAACATCTCAAGGATGATCAGTGGAAACAGGATGAACCTGAGTTCAATTTTGAGTGTCATAGCAAAGGGTGTGAATACTTATGTAACTGCAATATTTCAGTTTTTTATTTTTAATAAATTAGCAAAAATTTCTACAAAACCTTTTTCACTTTGTCATTATGGGGTATTGTGTGTAGATTGATGAGAAAAAAAGGAATGTAATCAATTTTGGAATAAGGCTGTAACATAAAAAAATGTGGGGAAAGTGAAGGGGTGTGAATACTTTCCAGATGCACTGTACCTTCATCCAGCTTCCCACCTGCAGATACAGCCAATTGTGTCTATAGGGACACCCGACCAAGCCGGAGGTAACACAGGAATTCGTTGGTAGGCAACGGAATAGACCACTACGTTACCTGGACGCCCTCTGTTCTCATTCATGTCTCTCTACCTCAACTCTCCACTTTTCTTTCTCTCTCTCCATCTATATCTTTTATCTTCCTCTTTGCTGCCCTGCCTCCCCACACGCAAACTCCTCTTCTCTCCTGCCCACTCGTTTCCTTTTCTGTCCTGTCATCTCCTTTCCTCTGCTGTCCTCTCCTCCTCTCCCTCCTCCTGTATTATCGGAGGTTTTCTATATTTTTAAGGGTTTCATACCTCGATGTGGTGAACAGGCCATAGATAAGAGGGTTCTTCTTGTCTTTCCCCTGGAGGATAAAGATGTCCTCTGGATGAAGAAATGAAGGGACGGAACAGTGGAAGGAGGGAGAGGGATAAGGGAGGGAGAGAAATGGGTCACAGATTAGTTCAGCTGCGATCGTAACACATGGTGAATCTAAGGTGAACTTGATGTCCTGGGATCAGTATTTCATGAGCTTGTCAACAATGTGCATGCACCTCTGTTTGCATGTGTGTGTGCATGTGTGTGTGTGTGTGTGTGTGTGTGTGTGTGCCTGCGAAGTACCAACAGGTGTTTGCATGAGTGAAAGTATGTATAACTAACTGCCTGTGCGGATGGATGTGAGTGATAACGTACATATACCTAGTATGCATGATTTTTGTGCTTTTGCATGCATAAATTATGTGTAATGTGTGTGTCCATGAATACATATACATTTAAGAGTGTGAAGGTGTTTGTCTATTGTGTGTGTATTTGCACATGCATGTCCACATGATTGCATAGTCTGTGCATATACGTGTGTGTGTGTGTGTGTGTGTGTGTGTGTGTGTGTGTGTGTGTGTGTGTGTGTGTGTGTGTGTGTGTGTGTGTGTGTGTGTGTGTGTGTGTGTGTGTGTGTGTGTGTGTGTGTCCATCTATCAGTCTAGCTGTGTGACTAATAACGTCGGCAGGACGAGCAGCATGGCTGACTGGCTGCCTCTAATGAACCGGTATCCATTAATAACCAGCCCCAGTGGGAGAGCTGACCGTTGAAGCCACTGTTCAACAACAACACCTGCTGTCACATCCAAGACCAGGCCTGACTCGTCACCGCTCATTTTTCACATTAATTCACTAGCACTGTTATCCGCCCAACCCCCCGATGCTTCGCACGTTGCTTTTTTGCTGTTTTTCTATTTAACTGCTAACTGCATTGCAGGGACATGTCAAGTGCTGTCATAGGTAAGACTGTGAACTATCTTCATCCCCACTGCTGGAGGGCGAACTAGCGGGGGGCAGAATCCTTTAATTTCCTGAAAGTGTTCATTAAAGTCCAACTCTAAAGATGAAATGAGACTTCACCCTTGCCATGTTTAGGGAGGGATTGGATAAAATACCTACGTAAAGTCATTTATTAGCAGACTTGCAGACCGTCATTGTGTGGCACCTTTTGAAGCAGAACGACTAAATGTTCACAGTCGAGTGAAACGGTCTGACAGAAGAAAAAGGTGACTACTTTTGTTGTTGTTTGAATAAATACTTCCTAAACCTTTGCCATAACCGGAGATGGGGAGAGGATGAACTGGTTGAGATGGCTCTCTGTAGTTGTTCTCCTCTCTTTCTTTCGTCTCCCCTCCTCTCCTCACTTAATCCTCTCTTTTTTCTCTCTTCCCCTCCACTCTCTCACTCCCTCTCTCTCTCTCTCACTCACACTCACACACACACACACACACACACACACACACACACACACACACACACACACACACACAAGTATTGTTGTGGTGGAGGAGACAGTGAGGCGTATCAGTGTTCGCACATTCCTGTCGCTTCTGTTTTCAGGTGGCCTCCATGGACCACGACCCTGCTGAGTCTAATCTCATCTCATCTCACACACACACACACACAGCTTCATCACAATCTACCCAATTGTTAGGCCCCCTGGGGCAGAGCAGAGCAGAGAGGATTGTGGGTAGTGTGCACCCTGCAGTGCACAGAATGTTATTTTTCTCCATTCTTACTTTAATATGTCACTCATTCATCATCAAAATCTCTCCCTTCCTCTCGTCTCTTCTTCTTTACTCCTTTCCATTCCTCTCTAAATTAAAGGAGGTCCCATGGTGACAAAGTTACTGCCTACATTTTCTCCTCAAACTCCCTGAGGTCCATCATTCCTTTATTATATCCATCTTTCATCCTTCCTCTCTCTCCTTGTCTCTCCTCCTCCTCCCTTATTTTCTTCTCTTGGAGAGGACGTGAGGCATATTCACACTGCTGTACTTTTTTACACAAGAAAAAAAAGAAGGTCAGAGACAAGCACTGCCTCTCATTATGTGCTGATAATATTTATAAGCGTGTCATGTGACTCACATTCGGTTTGCCACAAGGTCACACGTTCCGCTCAGCTGGACAATGGACAATGTTTTCCTCACAATGCAAATGCAAAACGAAACGCAAGTTACCTCCAAGCGCATGTCCAACACACTACTGGTTGTGTTTTGTGTGTGTGTGTGTGTGTGTGTGTCTCCCGCCTCTTCTTCCTTTTGATTGTTTGATTCAAAAAAACAAAAAACAAAAACAAATAAAAACACTGCATGTTGCAAGTGCTGCTCTTTAGTGTTTGACTTCCATCAACTTCAGAAAGCACCACTCTGAGTCTTGGGGGCTGTATGTTTGTATGTGTGTGTGTGGGTGTGTGTGCATGTGTGTGTGTGTGTGGGGGGGGTGGAAGTGTGTGTGTGTGTGTGTGGGTGTGGGTGTGTGTGTGTGTGTGTGTGGGGGGAGTGTGTGTGTATAGGGGTGTGGGTGTGCGCGCGTGGTGTGTGTGTGTGGGGGAGTGTGTGTGTGTGTGTTTGGGGGGAGTGTGTGTGGGGGGGGTGTATGTGGGGGGGTGTGTGTGGGGGGGAAGTGTGTATGTGTGTGTGTTTGGGGGGAGTGTGTGTGTGTGTGCGTGTGTGTGGGGGGGCAGAGGCATCATATTTGCAAAGTGGCGCCTTGCCTTCTGTCTTGTGGCAGCTCCCTATGAGCCTTGAGGTAAATATGTCTGCAGTCTCAAATTCCCAAGACAAGGCGACCCAGAGAAGCCATGGCCTGGGATGGAGGCATGTGCTTTATTTACAGCCCCGCCCAGCAAAGACGCACTCTTACCACAACGTCACGTGCTTATATCCCCACTGATTTAATGCTGCCCCATCTCTCTCCTGCCACTCGCCGGTTTTGTTTTGATTTTCCTTCAGACTCCGGTTGTTTTGTACTATTGACTAGTTTGTCACAGGGAAAAAGGAGGATAGAAAACCATACGTTCATTACAAACACCGTGTCCGGTAGGACAAAACCACCTCTTCAGGAGACTGATGAGCCAGGGGGATGGAGGTCCATCTATGGTTTCCTGTCACGTTCATCTCACCTGTTTTTTTGTTTTTTCCCCCCTTTTTCTCCCCAGTTGTATCCGGCGAGTTACCCCACTCTTCCGAGCCGTCCCGGTCGCTGCTTCACCCCCTCTGTCGATCCGGGGAGGGCTGCAGACTACCACATGCCTCCTCCGATACATGTGGAGTCGCCAGCCACTTCTTTTCACCTGACAGTGAGGAGTTTCACCAGGGGGATGTGGCATGTGGGAGGATCACGCTATTCCCCCCAGTTCCCCCTTCCCCCTGAACAGGTGCCCTAACTGACCAGAGGAGGCACTAGTGCAGCGACCAGGACACATACCCACATCCGGCTTCCCACCCGCAGACACGGTCAATTGTGTCTGTCGGGACACCCGACCAAGCCGGAGGTAACATGGGGATTCGAACTGGCGATCCCCGTGTTGGTAGGCAATGGAATAGACCCCCCCCCCCCCCATCTAACCTATTATACCGACCTCATTCAAGATGGGGATCAAGTGGTGAATATAACTACCTCTGAAACCAAAAGATAACCCCGACGACCTCACATCAAATCCCAGCGGAGCAATCTGTCCTTGAATGCACCATCTCTCTTTCTCCACCTTTCCTTCCCTTTAGTCCAAAGCCCATTGAAATCCCTGCAAAGATGAGTTGTCCCCCTACTGTTTTATTCGTTTATTTCAAATGGTGGGCTTTTTTCCCCCCAGCCTTGAGGCAACTGAGGTAAGATAAAAATGAAATAAGAACTTCATGAAAGACATAATGAACGAATATTTTTGCTCTATGTCAAACGCAACAGCACTCCACTACGGTTGCTCACTATCTGCCACTTCTCTCTCTTTCTGATACACTTCTATTTTCTTAACCACATCTGCCCTTTCTTCCTTTGATAGTCAGCCACACTTTACTCCTTCAAGGAAATCCCTCTCTCTGGGAGCCTTTGTGTCTTTGTTACACCCACTCCCCATCTGCCTCCCTATCTTTCTTTCTCTTTCTGTCTATTCATCAGGCAATCACCTACCACCATTTCCTTTTTTAAAGCCACCTTAGATGATTTCTCAGGGTCACTCCGGGTGTCCTCATAGTCTTTGTCTCTCACTTTCTCCGACCCCCCGCTATCTCTCCACTTGGTCTAGCTATCTATCTATGTGTGTGCTTGCCCGTCTGTATGGCCTATTTTCCTCCAGATCACTGTACTTGTATCTTCTTCCCCCAAACAAAAGAGCCCCCTCCGCCCCCAGGGGGAGATAGTCTTGTCTGGCCCGCAGACCTGCACAAGCGCCTATCCACTCCCCAAAATACACACACAGCCTTCTCATCATTTGGCTCGATCCCTCCGGGCCAAAGGCCTTATCCTCCTCTTTATTTCTCCAGTCATATCTAAGCCACCAGACACACTGAATGCCGACATTCTCCTCCTCCTTGTCACCTCTCTGGCCTCGGCCCCAGTCTTTCTTTCCTTGCTGCCACCCCCCCCCCTTCTTCACTGCTGTGATTCTCTCCGTCTGGCTCTTTCACCTCCCTACACAAAGCTTCTGCCACACCCTTCCCTCCAATCTTCATCTTCCTCTCCTCTTCTTCCTCCTCTATGTCTGGTCTGTTACCCTCCCATCACAGCCTCTTTTCATCCCCCGCCCTCTCTCTTCTCGCCCTTTACAGCTATTGTCCCTCTGCTCTACTTAATCGTTCCCTCCATTTACACCACAGGGCTCCCGACTCTTACAAAGTGATTTCTATTAAAAAAAAAAAAGACACTATTGGGTAATATGGCATTTTATGAGTTATCTCACGATCCTTGCTAAGAAATAAGTATATCAAGCTGCTTTTGGAAAGAAAACCAGACATGATTAAAAAGAGGTGAATAGGAGGAGGAGAGGAAAGACAGAATAGAAGCAGTAAAAGAGATAAATGGCATTTCTGTTTTTCTTCACTTTGGAGAGAGTGGCTATGACGCAACTGGACATGAGTAGGTCAGGATTTCTGAACCTTTATCACACAGTACCCATCCTACGTCACCTTTCTCTCCTTTCTCCCCCAACCGCAACTTCCACCCTCCCCTTTTCTCCCTCCATCACCTCCATCCCTGTTCCTCTTCATCACTGTCCTACCAATGCTCTCTAGCCATCTGCTGCAGAGTGCTGTCGGTGTGCATGCTGGTTTCCATCCTCACCAGTCCCTACACCTGCTCACCAGCTCACCTTCAGCCACAGACCCTGGAGCAAATAATAACAATGGTGACCTTCCTACATCCTCCTTTCTTGTCCATCCTTCTTCTTGACAACCTGAATGACCTGTTGAGGTTACTCTCTTTTCCCAAGTCTCACCCAGCCAGACCTGTCTTCACCTCCACCGTCTCTGACAAGGATACCTGGCTCTCCTACAACCCAGGCCAAAGCTCCACCACAAATGAAGTTACAGAACCAAGCCAACCACTCATTCACAAACACACACAGACACACAGACACAGACACAGACACAGACACACACACACACACACACACACACACACACACACACACACACACACACAATATGGGAGTCTTTAAATTCTGCTAAAAACCTAAGTTTTATGTCCTAAGCCTCTAAGTCCCCATGACCTTCCTGTTTGTCTAGTCATGTTATAAATACTTATGGCGTTTATCCTGGTTTTTTCTCTCTTTTTTATGTTTTCTCTTATTCAGCACCTTTTCGAATCGTAAAAAAAAGGTCATCATGATTGTTTTTAAATATACCTAACAGTTGAATTGACTTTACAGATACTTGAGTCTCCCTCCCTCTTCCTCTCCTCCTTTCTCCCAAATGTGGTGACTGTTTCCCCCATCCCTGCCCCCCCTGCCCCCGTTTCCTCCAACCAGCGCCCCTATCTTTCTTCTTTCTCCCGCTCCTCCTCCTCCTCCCCCATTTGGCCCAGAGCCTCTATTCTGAAAGTGGTGGAAGACTCATAGCAAAAAGACCACCTCACCTGAAAAACAACCACAACCCAGCTCCTGGCTGGGTGCCAATACGCATGTATGCTGTGCCATGGTAACTGATTCTTTTCTCATGAAACACACACACACACACACATATACACACATACACACACACACACACACACACACACCTTTTCTCCATCAGGCCATCCTCAAACCATCGCCTCTTCTTTTCCTCTCTCCATCTTCTCCAAATCCTTTCTTTTCTCTCCTTGCTCTTTCATCTCTCCTCACACTCCTGGATGCTTCACTTTTCCCCCACAGGCTGTATTTCCTGTCTCTAGCCATCACCCCAAACCCCTCTCCCCATACACACGACTCCTCATAGTTTCGGGGGCTATCCTCAGTCAGCTACATGAATACAGTCACACTATTTATACGGCACAACAGATACATTGAAATATGTGATGCACTTTACATAAGAACAATTTAAAAGTGAAAATGTGTGTGTGTGTGTGTGTGTCCACACCCTTCAGCACTAACCACAGTCTCTTCCATCTGTAGCCTGTTAAGATCTCAGTCCCTCCCCCCTATCATTCCTTGTCTCAATGCCACCCTTTATCTCTCTCTCTCTTCCTTCCTCTTCCTCACTTTCCCTGTCTCTCTGTCATTAAGGCGGGGTGATCTGTGGACAAGGATGTGGCCGTTGTCTGGCATCTGGAAAACACTGCTGCACATGTACATGCATGTGCGCGTATAAGTACAGAAACAAGCTCACTAATGCACACAAGCACAAACATGCACATGGCCATACACACACACGCAGCCATGCACTCACAATGCACTCACAAGTACATATGTCCTCACATAAGTACTCACGCTAATTTCTATATGCATGCACACAAACACCTTGAAATAGAGATGTAGATGTACACACAAACACATACACACATATATTTTCCCCTCCTCATAATACCCATTTAGATGATGGCCAGTACAATGAATCTCTTTAAGACCTGAATGTCCACGTTGCCTCGACATTGAATCCAACCACAGATAACTGTCTGCCTCCCTCCCCAAAACCTCACAGCATGATTGTCCTCGACAACAACAGCAGCAGAAATGCCAGAGACCGGGCTGTACATGGCAAGCAATCCTTTCCCATGAGTTGGCCCAGTAAAGGCTCTGACCAAAAGTAATAAAAGATGTGGCAGTTCTTCAAGACAGTAGGAAGAATGTCCTTAGCAGCAGTCAGGAGAGGAAAAATAACACAAGTAACACAAACACTGACAACACCAACTACAAGAATAAGAACATCTCAAACACGGTACATCTGTGTGGAACCTCAAAGTTTTTACAGCTTGATCTAAATTCTTGTAGACCTCGGTGCCATCTTTGATACAACTGACCAAACTGTTCTATTTAACCGCAATACATTTAGGTTACAGGACTGTCTGAAGTCTTAATTCTTCAAGAGAGCCTTTTTTTATAATCACAATGAAATTACTGCTCATCCCTAATTCTTATTTCCTGTGGGGTTCACCAGGGCTCTATGCTAGGTCTAGTCATGCTTTCCATGTGACTATATGCTTCGGCTACATATCAGCATTCCCAAAAACAAAGTAGGCTGAATTAGAGAGGCCTAGCACATATGATATTCATTATTCATTATCCAAACCACTTATCCTGCTCTCAGGGTTGCTGGAACCTATCCCAGCAGTCACTAGGCGGCAGGCGGGGGGACACCCTGGACAGGCCATTAGGCCATCACAGGGCCGACACACACACATTCATACCTAGGGACAATTTAGTACGGCCGATTCACCTGACCTGCATGTCTTTGGACTGTGGGAGGAAACCGGAGCACCCGGAGGAAACCCACGTAGACATGGGAAGAACATGCAAATGCTACACAGAGGATGACCCAGGAGGACCTCCAAGGTTGGACTACCCCGGGGCTCGAACGTAGGACATTCTTGCTGTGAAGCGCCCACGTTAACCACTGTGATTGCATGCCACCTGATATTAATTAATTTTATATATATATATATATATATATATATTCATATAATCATATAATTTCTCATTTGAAAATATACCAGGCTCTGTGACTGACTTTTCTTTGTGTGCTTGTTTTTGTCCCTTTTTTTACATTATATTCATTCATAATTTATGCCTGGGCATCAACACAGACTGTGACGTCTGTTTTTCTATCAATCCTCTCTCTCTCTCTCTCCCCCCCCCCCCCCCCATATATATGTAAAACTGTGTCAAAACCATGACATCGTGTCTTTTGTACAGGTGAAGATGGATTTGTCCCTCATGGTAACTGATCCTCTCCACCTGTAAAAACATTTACAGTTGCCTTTGACCTCAACATAATAGCAGCCATTGACAAGTCTGAATAGAGCTTTTGACATTACTACTGTTTTATCATCTACCCTTAGCTACAGATTACAAAACACACACACACACGCGCGCGCACATAATCACAGTATCACACAAACACAGTTCTACAGACACACAGAGCTATATACAACTTGATATATATACACACACAAACACACTGTGAGAGCAGATCACCGAGGAAGGGCTTTTAAACACATTTGGCGCAATAAAAAACGTGACTCATCAAAGAATCTGCCTTTTTTGAAAAATTTGTTCTTGTCTTCCCATCTAAATATTAAAACATCCCTGCATACCTCCCAAAGATGTGCACAAAACATGTCCCGCCAAGCACACACTCATGTCATACACACAAACAGCCAGGTGCTGTCCACACACACACCATCATGAGGGACCTGCAGACAAGCAAGGGTTTGTGGAATCTGTAGTGTTTCTGCACTACATAGCATGGCGTAAACACAACACTGTCTGCATTCTTAACCTGATGGGCTTGACTCCTGTGTATGGGTCTGCAGTTGTGTGTGTGTGAGGGCAGCAATTAAATGGCTGCACAAATAATTTCTTTTTGTGTGTTGTTATCAGCTGTGTAAAACTTATCCACTAGCATGCTGGGTAGAATGTTTATGTTCCTGACAAGTCAAAATTGTCTTGTATACACAGACAGGAGTTAATGGCAGGTTTGTGGAAGTGTGTATGAGTGTGTGTGTGTGTGTGTGTGTGTGTGTGTGTGTGTGTGTGTGTGTGTGTGTGTGTGTGTGTGCGTGTGAGTGAGTGTGTGTGTGTCTGCAGAGAAGTCAGAGGAGTCAGCTTGTTTACTGTAGGGGGCCCTCTAGTTTACAAAGACGAACAGATAAGAAAACTGGCCACGTCTCTGCATCTCTCTCTATCCTCCTGTAGCGTTTTCCATCTGTCCATGTTTCGTTCTCCTTCCCTCTTGTAGTATTTATATTTTCCTCTGCCTGCTCTGACAGCTGTACCTCTCACTGTCTAATTGTTGCATTTGCAGCTAAAGAGGTAAGGCAGCAAGGGATTACAGGTTCAACTCCCATCAGCGGTGACTAACAGCTGAGTGGCAAAATGGAAGCATGCTGGACCTGTAACTACCGACGGTGATGGACTATCAGTGCTGTTTGTGAAGTTTTATTAGATATGTGCTGAATGATTTTAATTGAGAGTTAGGTTAGACCCCTACTGGACCCATTCATGCAAAAGATGCATGCACATCACTTTATCACTCGCTCTGTTGCTCTCGCTCTCTCTGCCTATTACAGTAACTCCTCTAGAATTTATTTTTTAATGCACTCTGCGTCTCCTTGCAGCTCTAGTTCCCTCTGGTTGCCTCTATTCCTCTTTGGCACTTGGTGTTTTTCCCTTGAGCACTTTGATGTTTTGTGTCTCTTTCTTTTAACCTACACATACACACACATCATACATAACGGCAAGCAAAGCAGAGGTCCACCGCCACGGTGATTCCTCCTGGGGCATTAGTGATTAAATTAATTTTCAGTATTGTAAGGATTTTTGATGAATATATCCTCTGTTATGTTCTTTTATTGGCTCTATAACACGTTCCTTATCCTCTTTTCCTTTGCATCCTTCAGTCTCTCTTGCTCTCCGTCACTTCTTTAGTCTTCTCCTATATTCCCTCTGTTTTGAATCTCTTGCTTTCTGCCCCACGCGTCCTGCATTCTCTCCTATTGTCTCGCTATCCTTCTCATACTCTTTACTTGATGTAGCCTCAGTGGCCTAATGGATAAGGCACTGGCCTTCTAAGCCAGGGATTGTGGGTTCGAGTCCCATCTGAGGTGCATAAAGGCAGAGTTGTATGTTGTCTGCTACATCTATTATGTTTCTGTGAAGTCGTATATGAAAGTAAGAGTCTCTATCTGGGCACACTGAAGCTAAAATTTGGTGCTACAACACTGATCCGTTCCTCACTAGCTTGAAACAAGTTAGACTACACTTACAACGTAACCAATCTCAGCATATCAAGATAGTTACGAGTCCGTTAATTCCACTTTATAGTATGGTGGACCATAAGGCCTTAACCACCATGGGGGCGGTTGCCGTAGGGTGACATGGGCTGGGTGTATTCGGCTATGTGGGTGTGTGCTTGATGCTTGTGGTCAGAAGGGGCATCTACACGGCAGTGGGCCTCGCTCCTACATTGGGTGTGGATGGGCATGGCCCCCCCCACCTGCCTGTTGGGTGGGCAGGTCCAGCAGTGCGTCGGTCTGTTGGTTGTGGGGTCTGGCTCCAGGACGGTGGTTTTTGCTTGCCATCCACGGCTAAGGTCCCGTGCCTGCAGGTACACCCTATGCCTGCATCTGGGGGTTGGTGGTGGGGGTACACCTCGGGGTACAGGCCCAGCTTCTGCATTTGGGTACTTGTTTGTGATCCTCGGGGGCGAGCGGGGCTGTTGCTCTACGGGCTCCTGGCCCCCCTGTTGGCTCAGTGGTCATGGGATGTCTTCACGACTGCGGGGCCTGTGGGTGGCTGCAGAGCCTCTCTGATACCCGGAGGCACTACGATAAATTGCGTGACTCAGACACCAGAATATATTGGGATTAATCCCATGCATTCACAAGTGGACACTTCATATACACATACATAATGCTAGCATCTGCCTCATAAACCCCCTGGAACACTCCCTTGATGAAATATTTCTTGCTTGTCCCCCCCCCTTTTATTTTCCCTCCTTTTTTCAGTCTTCTTCATCATTGTAAATGCTATCCTAAACTGATTTTGATAAACTCGATTTAATTATATTTTGTCGCACACGTCAGCATCTGTTTCTATGGCTATATCTTATCAGATTTATTTTCTCATTTTTCATTTCTGAGTTTCCTTGTTTCACTTGTAGTGATTGTCCCCCTCTTGGAGAAGCAATGCTGATTGGATGTTTAGCTGATCAAATATGCAGAAGACGGGGACTAATGGCGGATATAAATGTATGACAAAAACCCTGTGCTCTTGTCATCCCACAGACCATCCAAAAGACGGAGTTATTATAAGTGGTTCTTGATGATTAATAAAGATTGCCTTTGCAGGCTGAGAATCTGAACTCCACTGGCAGATTAACCCTGGCTAGGACACATTGGCATGCAAATTCCGTGTTGTATGCCAAAGCCTGCTGACAGCACAGGTTAATAAAAAATAATTTTCAGTACATTATGGATTTTTGATGAATATATCCTCTGTTATGTTCTTTTAATGTCTCTATAACACTTTCATTTTTCTCTTGTCCTTTGCATCCTTCAGTCTCTCTCACCCTCTCCGTCATTGTATTCCCCTATGTTCCCTCTGCTTGGAATCTCTCTTTCTGCCGCTCTTACTGCATTCTCTCCTATTGTCTCTCTATTCCTCTCATACTCTGCAGTCTATGTAGCCTCAGTGGCCTAATGGATAAGACACTAGCCTCCTAAGCCAGGGATTTTGGGTTCGAGTCCCATCTGAGGTGAAGTACAGCAGAGTGGCACAGTTGAAGCATGATGGGCCTGTAACCCAGTGGTCAATGGGTTGAATCCATCTGCTGCTAAGATTTTAACTGTGGGTCTGCATTAACATTGAAGCTAAGAGGCTCAAAGATACTCTCTTGCTGGACCCACTGAGAGTATCCAACAAATGACCTTTTTATTTCCCCCCTTGCTCTCGATCCCTCTGTCTCACAATTCTCCCAGCTGTTGTGGCCTCAGAGGCCTAATGGTTAAGGTACTTGCCTCCTAAGCCAGGGATTGTGGGTTTGGGTCCAACATGAGTTGATGCATAGCAGAGTGGCGCAGCGGAAGCGTGCTGGGCCCATAACCCAGAGGTCGATGGATAGAAACCATCCTCTGCTAAGATTTTAACTGTGGTCCTGAAGCAGAGAGGCTCAAATATACTCTCCCACTGGACCCACTGAAGCTAAGAATATACAACATTCACAGAATTTTGAGGGCTGCTTGCAAAATACATTGCTATTGAAGCACATGGGGAGCGAATGCTAGCCCGTCTTTTATGATCCCACAGAAGAGCTACTGTAGCTCAAATTGCTGAAAATGTTAATGCTAGGTATGATAGACAGGTGTCAGAACACAAAGTGTATTGCAGCTTAAAGTGTATGGGGCTGCATAACCAAAGACCAGTCAGAGTGCCCATGATGATTCCTGTGTACTGCTGAAAGCCTCTTCAATAGGCGTGTGAGCATCAGACCTTGCACCATGAAGCAGTGGAACAAGTTGACCTGGTCTGATGAGTCACATTTTCTTATATATCATGTGGATGTTTGCGTGCATGTGTGTTGCTTATCTGGGGAGGCACCAGGATGCAGTATGAGAACAAGACATGCCAGCGGAGGCAGTGTGATCCTCTGGACAATGTTTTGTTGGGAAACTTTGGGTCCTGGCATCCAAGTGGATGTTACATTGACACTACACACCTACCTAAATATTGTTGCAAACCAGGCACACCCCTTCAGGGTAATGGTATTCCCACAGTGGCCTCTGTCAGCAGGATAATAACCCCTGCCACACTGCAAAAATTGTTCAGGAATGGTTTGAGGAACATGACAAAGAGTTCAAGGTGTTGCTTTGGCCTCAAAATTCCTTATATCTCAACCAGATCAAGTATGTGAGGGATGTGCTAGGAAAAAAATCAAATCCAAGGAGACTCCATATCAGGACTTAAAGGATCTGCTGCTAACTTCTTGGTACAAGATACCAGAGAACAACCTCACAGGGCTTGTGGAGTCTATGCCTCAGCAGGTCAGAGCTGTTTTGGTGGCACATGGGGAACCTACACCATATTAGGAGGGTTGTTTTGATGTTCTAGCTGATTGGTGTGCATATCCAAAAACTACAATACTAGATAAAAATAACAAAAATAAAATTGGAATTTTAACTTTAGGGCAAATTATTGCTATTAATATCAACTTGCAAATTAAAGGTAAAATGTAAATTGGTCCACAGGGACAATGCACAATGCACAGATGAGAGTATCCAACAAATTACCCTTTTATTTCCCCTCTTGCTCTCTCTCTCTCTCTCTCTCTCTCTCTCTCTCTCTCTCTCTCTCTTGCTTTGTCTGTAATTTCTCCTGGATTACTGTGGCCTCAGTACCCTAATGGATAAGGCACTGCCTCCTAAGCAAGGGAGTGTGGGTTTGAGTCCCATCTGAGATTAAGTATAGCAGAGTGGCGCAGCGGAAGCGTGCTGGGCCCACAACCCAGAGGTGATGGATCGAAATCATCCTCTGCTAAGGTTTTAACTGTGTGTCTGCATCAAAGTTACAGCACAGAGGCTCAAAGATACTCTCCTGCTGGAGCCACTGAAGCCAAAAATATACAGCCTTAACAGAATTGTTAGGGCCGCTTGCAAAATACATTGCTATTGAGGTGCGTGAGGAGGAAAAGCTAGCCCGTCTGTCCGATCTCACAGAAGAGCTACTGGGGCTCAAAATGCTGAAAAAGTTAATGCTGTGTATGATAGGTATAGGTGTCAGAAACACAGTGCATTGCAGCTTGCTGCATAATAAGAAAGTGAAGCAGTCTCTGTCTGTGCACACTGAAGCTAAAATTGGGTACTGCAACACTAGCAGATTCTTGTTCACTTGAAAAAATTTGGACTGAACTTGCAATGTAACTACTCTCAGAATCTGAAGATTGTTTTCAATCCATCAATACCACTTATTGGTCGGTGAGTCATGACTGCCTGATCAGTATCGCCACAATGTCACCAACATCCTTGTTCACTTTGATTTTGGATGTGTCACTAATAAAAACTAGAAACTCAAGTGATAATAGTACACGCTACTGACATTTATTCATTCGCTTCCAAGACATGGAGGTCTGAAAAAGGAGATAAATGTGCTTTTCTGTAAATTTGTGAATTTCACCACAACATTATTTATTATAAAGGACTGTACTTGTGTCAAAGATTTGATAAACACCATGTTCCCATGCATGTATGAATACTGCATGGTACAGGCACAGGAACATTCTAATGGCACTTATAAAAATAATCCATTCTAAACAGATGCTGTGATGAGTGGAATAACACCATTCTATAATTTTGTCACGACAACTGAGCCAATGATAGGATCAAAGCTCAGTAAGATATAAGCAATGATCACTAAAATGGTTGTGGCAGCCATCGCTCGAATTATAAACTGAAAGCCACTGGTGGCATCGACCATAAATTGCCAAACTGTAAACTAAACTTTACACTTTCAGGCTGTCAAATAAACATATTAATCTGAGAATACAGTGGAGGAAGAGCATCACAAAGAGCTGCTCTTTAATCAGTCAGCTAACACTTTTAGAAATTCAGGATCATCCATGCTAAAAGTAGATCCACAGTACAATAGATAGACAGACAGACGGACAGATAGATAGATAGATAGATAGATAGATAGATAGATAGATAGATAGATAGATAGATAGATAGATAGATAGATAGATAGATAGATAGATAGATAGATAGATAGATAGATAGATAGATAGATAGATAGATAGATAGATAGATAGATAGATAGATAGATAGATAGATAGATAGATAGATAGATAGATAGATAGATAGATAGATGGATGGATGGATGGACGGACGGACGGACGGACGGACGGACGGACAGAGTGCTTTATTTATCACCAAAGGGAAATTCCAGTGTTGCAGTAGCAATTCACAGAAATGATAAAAAACACACAACTCAAAAAAGCAGATATAGTATATATATATCTGTACTTTTTTGAGTTGTGTGTTTTTATATGTATATATATGTACACCGATTAACCAAAACATTAAAACCACTGAAAAGAAAGTGAATAACATTGATTATCTCATTTTAATGCCACATGTCAAGGGGTGGCATATATTAGGCAGCAAGTGAACACTTGGTTCTTGAAGATAATGTGTTGGAAGCAGGAAAAATTGGCAAGCATAAGGATCAGAGCAACTTTGACGAGGGCCAAATTGTGATTGCTAGACAAATAGGTCAGAGCATGTCCAAAACAGCAGGTCTTGTGGGGTGTTCCAGATATACAGTGGTCAACACCTACCAAAGAAAGACAATGGGTGAACTGGTGACAGGGTCATGGGCACCCAAGGCTCATTGACGCGAATTGGGCGACAAGGCTAGCCTGTCTGTTCTGATCCCAGTAGAGAGCTACTGTAGCTCAAATAGCTGAAAAAGTTAATGCTGGGTATGCCAGACAGGTGTCAAAACACACAAACACAATTGCAGCTTACTGTGTATAAGGCTACGTAACCAAAGACCTACCAGAGCGCCCATGATGACTCCTGTTCACCACCGAAAACCTCTACAATAGGCATGTGAGCATCTGAACTGCACCATGAAGCAGTGGATTAGGTGGCCAGGTCTGATGAATCACATTTTCTTTTACATAATGTGGATGGTCGGGTGCATGTGCATTGTTTACCTGGTGAAGAGATTAAAACCAGGATGCACTATGCAAAGAAGACAAGCCAGTGAAGGCAGTGTGATGTTCTGGGTAATGTTCTGCTGGGACACTTTGGGTCTTGGCATCCACGTGGATGTTACATGGACACGTGCCACCTACCTAAACATCGTTGCAGACCAGGTACACCCCTTCATGGCAACGGTATTCCCGCATTGGCCTGTTTCTGGAGGATAATGCACCTTGTCACACTGCAAAAGTTGTTCCGGAATGGTTTGAGGAACATGATGAAGAGTTCAAAGTGTTGCTCTGGTCTCCAAATTCCTCAGATCACAATCGATCAAGAACCTGAGGGATGTGCTAGAAAAACAAGTCAAATCCATGCAGGCTCCACCTCACAGCTTACAAGACTTAAAGGATCTGCTGCTAACATCGTGGTGCCAGACACCAGCTTCAGAGGTCTTATGGAGTCCATGTCTGTAATGTCCGTAGACGCCTTGTCTTACTGACATAAGAATAATTCATGAACGAGCCGACTTCGTAGGTTCTTAACTGTGTAGCTTTTACTAGCGTTCATCCGACATACAACCTTCATAACATGCCCTTCTAACTTCCTGTATACGTCCCACGCACTGCACGTACATCCGTGAGTAGGTCAAGTTAAACACGTGACCTTTCATTCATTACATCTCCCCCTCTAAGATGATTTTCTAAACATTTCTCTGAACATTTACTGCCAACAATTTTAACCTGTATATCACCCCCCTTTTCACAAAAAATTAAAAATCTCCAACAGTACACAAGTCCATACGCCTCACAAATCCAGCCGGATTGCAGGCTTGCTCACCCTGCCAGAGCGAGTAACATATGGTGTGGAAGTTGGCATTTCTGCTGCTCGGGACTCATCCGTGTTTCCACTCTCCCCTGGAGTGACATGGTCAGGATCCCTGCTGACAAAGGTGAGTGTTTTGGGTGTGGCCAACAGGTGGCGCCTGTTCCTTCTGTAATGTTCACCTTGAGCTGTCTCCACTATGTAGGATCTGGGAGTGGAGCTCTGACTGTGAACAACTGCTGGCATTGTCCATGTTTTCTGTCCATCAGGTTTGGTGAGTACTGCGTCACCCGAGTTCAGTGGGCGCAGTGTCCGCACGCCGTTCCTGCGGTTGTAGTAGAAAGCCTGCCTCGATTTGGCTGCGGCGTCAGCGGTTTTGATCAGTTCCTCTTTAGGCCAGGCCGGTTTCAGGTTATGCTGCAATGTGGGTAAGGTGGTTCTGAGTCTCCTACCCATGAGCAATTCCGCTGGACTGGCTCCAGTGGAAGAAGAGGGTGTAGCTCTGTATGTCAACAGGGCGAGGAGAGGGTCTTCCTGCCTTAATATGCTTTTGGCTATCTGAACAGCCCTCTCTGCCTGTCCATTACTCTGGGGGTAGTGTGGGCTTGAAGTCACATGGATGAAATCATAATCCTCACTGAACCTCCTCATCTCTTCTGAAACTAGCTGTGGCCCATTATCACTAACTACAATTTCAGGAATACCAAAACGTGCAAATGTAGCCTTCAGCCTAGCTACAACCTGACTGCTAGTAGTTGTTGGTAGATTTAGGATCTCCAAAAACCTGGAATAATAGTCAGACACTATCAAGTAGTTTTGCTTTTTGTACTCACACAGGTCTATGCCAACTTTCTGCCATGGTCTGGATGGGAGCTCACTTGACATTAAAGGCTCTTTTCTCTGTGTGTTCTTGTGTTCTCTGCAGAATTGACATTGCTGTATCTTTGTTGTAATGTGCTCTGTCATTTTGGGCCACCACACTGACTGGCTAGCTCTCTCTCTGCACTTAGCTATCCCCTGGTGCCCGTCGTGTATTCTGTCTAAGATCACCTCCCTCATCTCTGTGGGAATGACGATACGACTGCCTCTGATGACTAAACCATCTACCTCAGATAACTCCCCTCTCACCTGATAAAAGTCTCTGACTGTCTCCGGCACTTTATCGACATACTCAGGCCAGCCGTGTCTGATGAAGCCCAACACTGTCTGGAGCTGCAGATCCCCATCCGTGCTCTGTTTTATCTCCTGCATCCTTTGAGGTGTGGCAGGCACCTGGCACACGATGGCATCAATGTGCGCTGCAACATCATCATGAGAAGCACCATCTCCGTAGCACTGCTCTGGGCCTCTGGAGAGTGCATCAGCCACAGCTAAAGTTTTGCCTGGTGCGTATTCAGCCACTGCATTGAAACGCATCAGCCTCATTAACAGTCTCTGGCACCTAATGGGCACATTATCCAAGTCTTTGCTGTTCATGAGAGGCACTAGTGGTTTATGATCGGTGACAAGTCTGAAATTGTCAAGCCCAAACAAGTACTTCTCGAACCTTTCACATGCCCAGACGCTGGCTAAGCACTCTTTCTCGATCTGTGCGTACCTTGTCTCTGCGTCACTCAGCCGTCGGGAGCAGTAGGCCACGGGCTTCCAGTGTTCCCCGTGCTGCTGGAGCAGAACGCCTCCCAGCCCGTAGCTGCTGGCATCTGCTGACACCACCGTAGCCTTAGTGACGTCATAAAAGGTGAGTACCGGGGCGGTGGCGAGTGCTGCTTTAAGGTCTTGGAATGCTGTGTTCTGTGCAGGTCCCCACAGCCACTCTGTCGTTGCTTTAAGCAGTCCATAAAGCGGCTGACCTACAGTGGACAGCTCTGGGACGTATTTTGCCAAATAGTTCACCATCCCGAGGAACCTCTTGAGTTCCGTCACGTTCTGGGGCTGAGGAAAGTTCTCTATTCCGGCCACTTTGTCCGGGTCAGGTCTGACGCCTGCCTCGTCGATGATGTGACCAAGGAAGCGGACTTGTTTCTGTTTGAACTTGCATTTCGCTTGGTTCAGTTTGAGACCTGCTGTTTCAATGACCCCCAGGGCCTCTGCTAGGCGCCAGTCATGGATTTCCTCAGTCTCTCCATGTATAAGGATGTCATCCATGTACACCTCTGTGCCCTCTAGCCCGGTCAGAGTTTCCGCCATCTTTCTCTGGAAAATCTCTGGAGCACTCGTTATACCAAATGGAAGGCGGCAGAAAGCATACCTCCCAAATGGGGTGATGAAAGTGGTGAGCCCCCTGCTGTCTTCATGCAAGGGGATCTGGTAAAACCCACTTGCTGCATCCAACGTTGTGAAGAACTTTGACCCTGCGAGCCTTGGCATTATTTCCTCCATAGTGGGCAGCACGTATTTCTCACGTTTCACCGCTCGATTCAGCCTCCTGAGGTCAGCGCAGCAGCGAACCTCTTTCTTGTTCGGTTTCAGCACCGGCACCATAGCGGCGCACCATTCTGTGGGCTGAGTCACTTTTTCAATAATGCCCTTATTTTCCATGCGCTGCAGTTCTTTCTTAACCAGTGGTACAAGTGGCAGTGGTATCCGTCTGGCTGTATGCACCGCGTATGGCTGGGCACCCTCCACCAGAGCTATTTTCACTGGGTCTGTTTTCAGCAGTCCACTTGAACCGAAAACTCCACTGACCTCATTCATCCGCTTCACTAGACCCATCTCCACTGCCTCTGGACGACTCAGCAGACAGCTGCCTCTCCCCTTGATCACATACACTGGAAAGGAGTATTGTTTCTCCTTGTAGTTGGTTGTGGCTTGAAACTGTCCTATGCAGCTGATGTTTCCACCTGGGCTTATGAAGCATGTGTCAGGAGGTCCCAGTTTTATGTTTGGCTTCAGCTTTTTAAATGTCCCTTGGTTGATAACAGTAGCGTCAGCCCCCGTGTCAATTTTAAAGGTTATTGGTACATCACTTATTGTTAAACTAACAGTCCAATCTTCCTGACTGCTCTCTTTGCCAACTTCTCCCAGAAAGTACAGCTGTTTAACCTCTTCAGTGACTTCTCTCACCGCTTTAGAGTGACATACACGCTCCCAATGTCCCTTTTTATGACACTTGTTGCACTTACTGTTCGTTGCAGGACACTTCCGCTCATCGGTGTGCTGCGTCTTGCCGCACCTCCCGCATTCATCTACTTTGTTGGTTGCAGGTCTGCTGCAACCATGACGCTGTCCGCCCTTTTTGTTTTGGCGTTCGTCCCGCCATCGGACAACATTGACGTTAGCCAGCTGGGCCTCTGGTTGGTTAGCTTGGAGGCTGAGCTGCTTTGTTATTGCCTCCGCCTGGCGCACTTGTTCAATGACTTTCACCAGAGTAAGGTCCGCTGTGAGCTGGAACTGACGGGAGAGCACCTTATCTTTTATGCCCACTACCAGACGATCTCTGATATGTTCATCCCTCTTGTCCCCAAACTCACAGTGTTCAGACAGCTCATACAATGTCCGGATGTACATCTCCGCTGTCTCTCCTGGCTGCTGGCTACGTTGATAGAAGCACGCCCTCTCATGTATGATGTTACGGCGGGGAATAAAGTAGTCGTCGAACTTTTTCAGTACGATATCATAGTCCACTTTATCACCCTCCGCCGCGAAGCCAAACGAGCTGAATATCTTTTCAGCCTCGTCGCCCATTGCATAAATCAGCGAACTCACTTGAACCTCCCCGTCGTCTTTATCCAGCTTTGTCGCGAGCCTGAAGCGCGAAAACCGTTGGTTCCACTCCGGCCATTCAACGGGGCAGTCAAACTTGAATTCACTCGGCGGATTAAACTTCGGCATGACCGCTCGTGTTCCGATACACAGACTATTCTGACACCATGTAATGTCCGTAGACGCCTTGTCTTACTGACATAAGAATAATTCATGAACGAGCCGACTTCGTAGGTTCTTAACTGTGTAGCTTTTACTAGCGTTCATCCGACATACAACCTTCATAACATGCCCTTCTAACTTCCTGTATACGTCCCACGCACTGCACGTACATCCGTGAGTAGGTCAAGTTAAACACGTGACCTTTCATTCATTACAATGTCTCAACAGGTCAGGGCTGATTTGGCGGTACGAGGGGGACCTACATAATATTAGGCAGCTAGTTTTGATATTTTGGCTCATAGGTGTGTATATATACAAAAACTACCATACTAGAGAAAAATCACGAGAAGAAAATTATAATTTTAACTTTCAGCCAACAAATTGCTATAATATTAATGTGCAAATTAAATGCAAGATGTAAATGTGCATTGGCCCACAGAGGCAATGCACATTTAAGCTTCTGTAGATGAGAGTTTCCAACAAATTACCCTTTGATTTCACCCCTTGCTCTCACTATCTTTGTCTCTCAATTCTCTCCATGTACTGTTGCCTCAGTGGCCTAATGGATAAGGCACTGGCCTCCTAAGCCAGAGATTGTGGGTTCGAGTCCCATCTGAGGTGATGTGTGCTGGCCCATGTCATTTTACTGACAGCTGATGTTTGCTTATGGCATGAAACAGGCTTGTACTGTCTCATGAAGAATTTACTTGACTCACTGGATTTTATATATATACTAAATATATATTATATAGATATTTATATATATACTAAAAATACCATATTAGATCAAAATCACGAGAATAAATTAGAATTTTAACTTTAGAGCAACATATTGCTGTTAATATTAATATTCAAATTAAATGTAAATGTGCATTGTCTTGATGCATGCTCAATAATCCAGGAAAGAAAATCAAAGTAGGTTGAATCAATTCATCTGGATACAACGTTTATTGACTGATACATTTCATCACTCATCTAAGTGACCTCTTCGGCCTAAACTGACTGCAGGTCTCCCATCTCTTTCAAGGATGAGGATGTGCATCTTTGATAGGGAGGAACGCTTGTTTGAACAGAGTCAAAGGGGCCAACTATGTTAAGAGGGAATGACCATCCCTGATCTGGGGGGCGGGGGGGGGTACATCTGTTGCATTTTACAATGCTGTGATTGCAAACATTCCCAAATCTTCTGTGAGTAGTACTCATGGCCACTGAAACTCTACTTCATGGCCACACCCATATTTGTATATCAAATTGGTCGTTGGTTTTTAGGTGTATGCAACTGTATTGTTTATAAGGGGTGCGGATGCGTGCAGTCAGTTTAGACTGAAGAGGTCACTTAGATGAGTGATGAAACGTATCGGTCAATAAACATTGTATCCAGATGAGCTGATTCAACCTTCTTTGATGTAAATGTGTATTGGCCCACAGAGGCAACGCACAATACATATGTAAGCTTCTGTATATGAGAGTTTCCAACAAATTAATCTTTTATTTCACCCCTTGCTCACTCTGTCTCTTTGTCTCTCAATTCTCTCCAGCAGTTGAGGCCACTGAGGCCACAACAACTGGGGAGAATTACGAGATAAAGAGAGAGAGAGAGCGAGCGCAAGGGGTGAACTAAAAGAATCATTTGTTGGATACTCTCATCTACAGAAGCTTAAATGTGCATTCCCTCTGTGGGCCAATGCACATTTATATTTTTACATTTAATTTGCACATTAATATTAATCGCAATTTGTTGCCCTAAAGTTAAAATTCTAATTTTATTCTCATGAATATTATCTGGTATGGTAGTTTTTGCATGTATGTGTGTGTGTGTGTGTGTGTATATATATAAATACACACACATCTATATATATAAAAAATCATATATATATATAAATACACACACATCTATATCTATCTATCTATATATATAGTATATTGTGGAGTTAGAAAACAACGAGACAGGAGACGTGAGAGTAGACGTAGTCGAGGTAGTTTACTAGCTCCAACTTTACATGTCATATATTCGACAACGACACTGAACTCTCTGCTCCGGAAGCGGAAGTGCATTCTCTCTTAGGTGAATGTCTCTAGTTATATAGATGTGGGTCACCACACAGGCCCCCCCAGAATTCACCTACACAAAACAATGCAAAACAGCAAAAGCGCAACTCATGAACATAAAAATAGACTCTACAACAGAACAGTCAATGACATAGTGCAAAGTCACGGGGAAAACAAGTGACGAGTCGGGGGGTGGACCCTGCGGCCATAACGGCTGCGCTTCACAGGAGGGGAAACAGATGGGGCCGAAACCCGGGCCATAGGCGGGGCCGAAGCAGGAACAGAGGCAGGTGCCGGGGCCGACCTAGGAGGGCGTCCCCGCCGCGGGGGTAGGGCCAATTGCATTGGCTCCCCAATGTCCAAGTGAGCAGGCTTGAGACGGTCTATAGCGACCCGCTCCGGCCTGCCCCCCATGTCCACCACAAAGTTCTTATCCCCCGCCTCCAGGACGCGGAAGGGCCCGTCGTATGGGGGCTGCAGCGGGGACCGATGGCTGTCGTGCCTAATGAAGACGTACCTCGCCGATGGCAGATCCTTGGGGACGTAGGACCGGGGGAGGCAGTGTTGAGACATCGGAACGGGAGCGAAGGCACCGGCAGCGCTCCGGGACGCACTGAGGTGAGAGGCGGCCGACCAGGGAGTCGTAGCATCCGGAAGAAACTCCCCCGGAACTCGCAGGGGCTGGCCATACACCAGCTCAGCGGAGGAGGTCTGGAGGTCTTCCTTCGGGGCCGAACGCAGGCCGAGCATGACCCATGGGAGCCGGTCCATCCAGTCGCAGCCAGTGAGGCTTGCTCGCAGAGCGGCTTTCATGTCCCGATGGAACCGCTCACAAAGTCCGTTGCTCTGCGGGTTGTACGCCGTAGTGCGGTGGATCTTCATCCCCAGGTGCTCAGCGACCGCCGTCCAGAGCTCCGAGGTAAACTGGGAGCCCCGGTCGCTCGTGATGTCACCCGGTGTGCCGAAACGGGCCACCCAGCAGCCGATGAACGCCCGTGCTACCTCTGCTGCCGTCGTGGAGGACAAGGGAATAGCCTCTGGCCACCTGGTGGCCCTGTCCACAATAGTGAGGAGGAACGTATAACCACGGGAGGGGGGCAGGGGACCCACCAGGTCAACATTGACGTGGTCAAACCGCCTCTCTGGAACCACAAACGGCGCCAAAGGGGCCTTGGTATGGCGGTGCACCTTGGCGCGTTGGCACGCCACACAAGAGCCGGCCCAGGCTCTAACATCCTTACGGAGCCCAGGCCAAACAAACTTGACGCTCACCAATTTGGTCGAGGCCTTCACTCCCGGGTGGGAAAGGCCGTGGACGGTGTCGAAAACTCGGCGCCGCCAGGAAGTAGGCACCAGGGGGCGCGGTTGACCGGTGGAGATGTCACAGAGGAGGGTGGTGTTGGCCGCGTCGAACGTCACGTCCTCCAGCCGTAGCGCCGTAGGGGTCGACCGGTAGTCTTGAACGGTCGCGTCCTTGGCTTGGTCCGCTGCCATAGCGGCGTAGTCGAGTCCCAAGTGAACGGCGTTAACAACCGCCCGTGAAAGGCAGTCGGCGACGGAGTTATCCTTGCCCGACACGTGTTGTATGTCCGTGGTAAACTCGGAAACCGCTGCGAGATGACGCTGCTGACGCCCAGACCACGGTTCTGAGGTTTTGGCCATACAGAACGTCAGCGGTTTGTGGTCCACGAAAGCGGTGAACTGTCGGCCCTCCAATAGGAACCTAAAGTGTCTGGTTGCGAGGAAGAGACCCAGTAGTTCCCTATCAAAGGTGCTGTATTTGCGCTCGCTCTCACGGAGTTGTGTACTGAAGAACGCCAACGGCTGCCAGCCCCCCCCCACCCACTGCTCACACACGGCCCCCACGGCGTAGTCGGAGGCATCCGTTGTAAGGGCTATGGGGGCGGCAGGCGACGGGTGAGCTAGCAGCGCAGCGTTGGCCAGCGCGGTCTTGGCGGCCACAAAAGCCTCGTCCATCCCCGAAGACCAGTCCAGCTCGTCCTTAGACTTCTTACCCCGCAGGGCCTCATACAGGGGACGCATGACGTGGGCGGCACGGGGCAGGAAACGGTTATAAAAGTTCACCATGCCCAGGAATTCCTGCAGCGACTGTACAGTGCGGGGGCGGGGGAACATGGTGACAGCCTCAACCCTGGCAGGGAGGGGAACGGCCCCCTGTGGAGTGATGTGGTGCCCGAGGAAGGTGATGGACGACTCCCCGAACTGACACTTAGCTGGGTTGATGATGAGGCCGTGTTCGCTGAGCCTGTCAAACAGCTGTCTGAGGTGCGTCATGTGTTCCTCCGCCGACGCGCTGGCCACGAGGATGTCGTCTAAGTACACAAACAAAAATGGCATGTCACGGAGCACAGAATCCATAAGGCGCTGAAACGTCTGCGCCGCCCCTTTAAGGCCGAAAGGCATACGTAAAAACTCAAAGAGCCCAAAGGGTGTGATGACAGCCGTTTTTGGGACATCCAGTGGGTGGACCGGCACTTGGTGATACCCCCGCACTAAGTCGATTTTGGAATAGATGGCAGCGCCCGCCAGGTGGGTAGAGAAATCTTGTATGTGCGGTATGGGGTACCGGTCGGGGGTCGTGGCATTGTTTAGGCGACGGTAGTCCCCGCACGGGCGCCAACCCCCGTTGGCCTTAGTAACCATGTGAAGAGGGGAAGCCCACGGGCTGTCAGAACGGCGGACAATGCCGAGGCGCTCCATAGTCGAAAACTCCTCCCTGGCTATTGCGAGCTTGGCCGAGTCGAGGCGTCGGGCCCGGGCGTAAACTGGGGGCCCCACTGTGGTGATATGATGTTCCACGCCGTGCTTGGCCACCGCCGAGGAGAAGGTGGGTGTGGTCAGCTCGGGGAAATTTGCGAGCAGGCGTTGGTATGGATCCCCGGTGGAGAGTGTGTTAGCGAGGCACAGCGCTCCAGCGCCCCCAAGCGTGCAGGGGTATGACGCAAAAGAGACGGCATCAATCACGCGACAGTTTTTAACATCCACCAGCAGGTTGAAAGCACAGAGGAAATCCGCACCTAGGAGCGGGGTGGATACAGCAGCCATCACAAAGTCCCAGCCGAAACGTCGGCCGCCAAAACACACGTCCACATGTCTGATACCGTACGTCCGAATGGACGTGCCGTTGGCGGCGTCCATCTGGGGGCCGTGACTGTCGGTCATCGTGTCCACAGCTTGTGCTGGTAGTATGCTGCGTTGAGCGCCAGAGTCAACCAGCAGCCGCCGGCCCGACAAGGAGTCTCTGATGAACAACAGCTTGCAGTCACGGCCGGCGCCCATAGCCGTTAACAAGCGCCGGCCTTGGCGTTTCCCTGAACCCTGTAACTGCAGGGTTTGCGACACCGTTTTGCTTTTGCCCCAAACCTGGCATGGTAATAACAGAGCCCGTCGTCAGGTTGGCGGCGGGCTGTCACCGCAGCCGCGGTGTCCATATAGTCGTACACAGGTGGTGGTGGGGCGGTCTGGTGGGGTAGCAGGGCATGCACAAACTGTTGCCGGTTGGCCAGGAAAACCCTGTCTACTTCAGCAGCCAGAGAACGGTAGTCCTTGGAGGCGGCGAGAGGAGAACTGGCCAATGCTGTGCGTACAGGTGCGGGGAGCTGCCTCAGAAAAATGTGTGTGAAAAGAAAGGCCGGATCAGCCGATCCCAGCACAGACAGCATTTTTTCCATTAAATCGGACGGTTTGCCGTCGCCGAGGCCATTCGGGGACAGTAAACGGTCTGCCTTCTCCAGCTCCGACAGTTCGAATAGTTTCAGGAGGAATGTCTTTATAGCATCGTACTTGCCAGCAGCTGGCGGAGCTTCCAAGTGTCATTGCTCGCGCCGTTGTCGATGCGTCTAACGCCGCCACTACGTGGAAGTACTGCGTTGCATCCTGCGTTATCCCTCTCAGCTGGAACTGGGCTTCCACATGTTGAAACCACGGCCGTGGATTATGCTGCCAAAAGTCGGGTAGCTTCACAGTAGCGGTGTAAATGCTAGCGTTAGCAATAGCCATGTTGTTAGCACCGGCGTCGTCGTTGTCAAACATACTCGTATTAGTTGTTCGATCACGTCGGGGTCACCAATGTGGAGTTAGAAAACAACGAGACAGGAGACGTGAGAGTAGACGTAGTCGAGGTAGTTTACTAGCTCCAACTTTACATGTCATATATTCGACAACGACACTGAACTCTCTGCTCCGGAAGCGGAAGTGCATTCTCTCTTAGGTGAATGTCTCTAGTTATATAGATGTGGGTCACCACAATATATACATATACATATATATACACACACACACACACACACACATATATATATAAGACTTTGTTAAAAGAAACACTCAATGGTAGGGGAAGTGCTCAACAAATAAGGAGCAAAAATAATCCTGTGAGTCAAGTAAATTCTTTATGAGACAGTACAAGCCTGTTTCATGCTACAGCAGTGCTGACCTGTCGAGGCATGGACTCCATCAGACCTCTGAAGGTGTGCTCTGATAGCTAGCACCAGTATGTTAGCAGCAGTTCCTTTACATCCTGTGAGTTTCAAGGTGTAGCCTTCCATGGATTTGACTTGTTTTGCCAGCAGGTGCTTGATCAATTGTGAGCTGAGAAATTTGGAGACCAGAGCAACACCTTGAGCTCTTTGTCATGTTCTTCAAACCATTACTGAACAACTTTTTCAGGGTTGCAGGGAGCATTATCCTGCTGAAAGAGACCATTTTAGGAATACTGTTGCCATGAAAGGGTGTACCTTGGCTGTAACGATGTTTAGGTAGGTGGCACATGTCAATGTAATATCCACTTGGATGCCAGGACCCAAAGTTTCCCAGCAGAACATTGCCCCGAGCATCACACTGCCTCCGCCGGCCTGTCTCCTTCTCATAGTCCTGATGCAATCTCTTTCCCAGGTAAACCACACATATGCACCCAAACATCCAGATGATGTAAAAGAAAATGTGATTCATCAGACCAGGCCACCTTCTTCTAATTCTTCATAGTGCGGTTCTGATGTTCACATACCTATTGTAGAGACGTTCAACAGTAGACAGGAGTCACCATCAGCACTCTGACCGTTCTGCGGCTATGCAGCCCCATACACTACAAGTTGAAATGCATTGTGTGTTCTGACACCTGTCTCTCATACCCAGCATTAACTTCTTTAACAAATTGAGCTACAGTAGCTCTTATCCACATAAGAGCTACTGTAGCTCAGTTTGTTATTGACCAGCTGAGCTAGCCTTCGCTCCTCACATGCATCAATAGCATTGCATTTTTGAAGCAACCCTCACAATTCAATGAAGGCGGTATATTTTTAGCTTCAGTGGGTACAGCAGGAGAGTATCCTTGAGTCTTTGTTCTGCAGACCCATAGTTAAAAGTGTAGCAAAGGATGATTTCAAATCATCAACCTCTGGGTTATGGCCCAGCACGCTGCGCCACACTTCACCTCAGAGTCGACTCAAACCCACAATCCCTGGCTGAGGAGGAGTGCCTTATCCATTAGGCCAAATGGATAAGGCACTGGCCTCCTAAGCCAGGGATTGTGGGTCCGAATCCCATCTGAGGTGAAGTATAGCAGAGTGGCGCAGCAGAAGTGTGCTTGGCCCATAACCCAGAGGTTGATGGATCGAAACCATCCTCTGCTAAAAATACAAAAATACTCTGCTGCTGGACCCACTGAAGCTAAAAATATACAGCCTTCACTGAACTTTGAGGGCTGCTTGCAAAATACATTGCTACTGATGCGCATAGGGAGCGAATGCTAGCCCATCTGGTCCGATCCCACAGAAGAGCTACTGTAGCACAAATTGCTGAGAAAGTTAATGCTGGGTATGATAGACAGGTGTCAAAACAAACTATGCATTGCAGCTAGCTGTGTATCTGGCTGCGTAGCCACCAAGGATGGAAATTAGCACCCGCTACATGCCAAATGCGGGTGGATTTGCGTATTGGCGGGTGAATTTGCTCAACCTACCAGCCACGGTGGCGGGTAAAGAAAAGTAGCAATTTGTGACATACTGAATCGCGAATCTGCCTTATTTTCCCCCTATGACCCGCCCTACTCTGCCTCTGATTGGCTAGTACTTGTTGCCATCGTTGGTTAGCCAATCAGAGGCAGAGTATAGGGACGCTTGTCTTGCGAGTCTGCTAATTCACACAGACACTTTCGAGGACGAGGAGAGAGCCAGAAAACACAATGTGGCGTTACATCGCAGGGGTTAAGAGGTCTGCAGAGAAAACATCCCAGGAGGAGACACAGGTTAAAGAGGCGAAGACGAAACGAAAACGTTTTTTTAATGAGAAGTGGAGAATAACTGACAACGGAGACAGAGAGTCGCGTGATTGGTTAGTTTACGAGGAGACAAGCCAGACAATGTTCTGTTGGGTATGTCGTCAGCACGCTTCGGATGCCAACAAGAAAGCTAACAGTTTCATTATTGGGACTAAAAACCTAAAATTGGAAGCCATAAAAGACCACGAATCATCCAAATGCCACATCCATGTAATAAAGATAGTACGGGGAAAATCGACCCCACAGGATACCGCTGCCATGAACGCGTCCCAGTTGGAGAAGATGAGCCTACTGTTTAGAAATGCCCACGCAATCGCGAGAAAAGGAAGGCCATTTACAGATTACGTGTGGCAATGCAAGGAAATCGTAATTTTTTAAAAATCTATTCACAAACGTTAGATTAAGTGTTGAATTAAGGTCAGAATATAGCTGTCATGTAATGTCATTAGCTAGCTAACGTTACGTGTAGTTAGCAAGTAAATCGTCATTTACTAACATTAGATTAAGTGTTGAATTAAGACCCATACTGACACAATTCCTTCTACTTGTTACAGTCTTGGTTTATGTAATAATAAAGGGAATTTTGGTGGCACTGATACACTGGTTATTTTTTGACAAATATGTTAAATGTTTTAAAGGTAGTGTACACAATTTTGAAAACCATAGAAGAGTAAACTAGATTTTTAAAATAGTATTTTAAGAGTTTAAATATTTAAAATAGCCTATTGCTTGAATATTGTAGATCTTGTTTTATTATTTTTCACATGCAGTTACACACTGCCGGTTAAAACAAGAAAGTGGCTGGTAAAAAAATTGAGTGGCTGGTAGATTTTGGAATCCACCAGCCACAATGGCAGGCGGACAAAAAAGTTAATTTCCACCCCTGGTAGCCACAGACCGGTCAGAATGCCCATGATGACTCTTGTCTACCGCCGAAAGCCTCTAAAATAGGCATGTGAGTTTCAGAACTGCACTATTGGAGGAGGGTGGCCTGGTCTGATGAATCACATTTTTTTTATATCATGTGGATGGTTGGGTGCGTGTGTCTTGTTTACTTGGAGAAGAGATTGTACAAGGATGCAATATGGTAGGACAAGCCGGCGCAGGCAGTGTGATGCTCTAGGCAATGTTCTGCCAGGAAACTTCAGGTCCTGGCATCCAAGTGGACGTGACTGACACATGGCACTTCCCGCAATTGACAGCTCTAGTCCTCTCTTTCCCGGAGTGTCCAAAACATATGGCTGCAGATCTGATAATATGACCACAAAATCTATCATCAATATTTGTCCTAAGGTGTTCTGGTACCAAGTACACTTACGAACTACCTTATGTTCGAACACGGTGTTAATTATGGCCAATCCATCACTCGCACAGAAGTCCAATAACAACGAACCGGTTGGGTTCAGATTGGGGCGGCTGGTAGAAAAACTCACAGAATAAAATTAGAATTTTAACTTTTGGGCAACATATTGCTATTAATATTAATTTGCAAATTATAGGTAAAATGTAAATGTGGATTGGTCCACAGAGGCAATGCACAATGCCCATTTAAGCTTCTGTAGATGAGAGTAGGCAACAAATGACCCTTTTAGTTCACCCTTTACTCTCTCTCTCTTTGTCTCTCAATTTGCCTGTGTTATTGTAGCCTTGGTGGCCTAATGGATAAGGCACTGGCCTTCTTAGCTAGGGATTGTGGGTTCGAGTCCCATCTGAGGTGAAGTATAGCAGAGTGGCGCAGCGGAAGCGTGCTGCACCCAGAGGTCGATGGATTGAAACCATCCTCTGCTAAGCTTTTGACTGTGGTTCTGTAGCACAGAGGCTCAAAAATACTCTGCCGCTGGACCCATTGAAGCTAAAAATATACAGCCTTCACCGAACTTTGAGGGCTGCTTGCAAAATAAATTGCTATTGATACGCATGGGGAGCGAATGCTGGTCCGATCCCACAGAAGAGCTACTGTAGCTCAAATTGCAGAAGAAGTTTATGCTGGGTATGATAGACAGGTGTAAAAACAAACTATGCATTGCAGCTTGCTGTGTATCCGGCTGCGTAGCCACAGACCGGTCAAAGTGCTCATGATGACTCTTGTCTACCGCCGAAAGCCTCTAAAATAGGCATGTGAGTTTCAGAACTGCACCATGGAGCAGTGGAGGACGGTGGCCTGGTCTGATGAATCACATTTTTTTATATCATGTGGATGGTTGGGTGCGTGTGTCTCGTTTACTTGGAGAAGAGATTGTACAAGGATGCAATATGGTAAGAAGACAAGCCGGTGGAGGCAGTGTGATGCTCTAGGCAACGTTCTGCCGGAAAATTTGGGTCCTGGCATCCAAGTGGATGTGACTTTGACACATGGCACTTCCCTAAACATCATGGCAGACTAGGTACCCCCTTAATGGCAATAGTATTAACAAAATGGCATCCTTCAGCAGGATAATGTGCCCTGCCACACCAAGAAGTTGTCTAGGAATAGTTTGATGAACATGACAAAGAGTTCAAGGTGTTGCTCTGGCCTCGAAATTCCTCAGATCCCAATCCGATCAAGTATCTGAGGGATGTGCTGGAAAAGCATGTCAAATACATTGAGGCTCAACCTCCCAATTTACAGGACTTAAAGGATCTGCTGCTAACATCTTGGTACAAGATACCAGTGAACACATTCAGCGGGCTTGTGGAGTCCATGCCACGACAGATGAGAGCTCTTTTGGTGGCACATGGGGGACCTAAACCATGTTAAGAGACTGGGTTTTATGTTCAAGTTGATTGGTGTAATAATATACAAAAACTACCATACTAGATAAAAATCATGAGAATAAAATTAGAATTTTAACTTTAGGGCAACATATGCTATGAGTATTAATGTGCAAAGTAAATGTAAAATATAAATGTGCATTGGTCCACAGAGACAATACACAATGCACATTTAAGCTTCTGTTGATGAGAGTTTACAAAAAAATTACCTTTTTATTTCCCCCCTTGGTCCCCATCTCTCTCTCTCTCTTTGTCTCTCAATTCTCCTGTGTTATTGTGGCCTCAGTGGCCTAATGGATAAGGCACTGGCCTCCTAAGCCAGGGATTGTGGGTTCGAGTCCCATCTGAGGTGAAGTACAGCAGAGTGGCGCAGCGGAAGCGTGCTGGGCCCATAACCCAGAGGTCGATGGATCGAAACCATCCTCTGCTAAGTTTTTAACTGTGGTTCTGTAGTATACAGCCTCGAAGACACTCTGCCGCTGGACCCACTGAAGCTAAAAATATACTGCCTTCACAAAATTGTTAGTGCTGCTTGCAAGAACACATTGCTATTGATGTGCATTGGAAACCAAGGCTAGCCCGTCTGGTCCGATCCCACAGAAGAGCTACTGTGGCTCAAATTTCTGAAAAAGTTAATGATGGGTATGATAGATAGGTGTCAAAACATACTGTGCAATGCAGCTTGCTTCGTAGCCACAGACCGGTCAGAGTGCTCATGATGACTCCTGTCTACCACCAAAAGCCACTAAAATAAGCATGTGAGCATCAGAACTGTACCATGAAGCAGTGGAAGAAGTTGGCCTGGTCTGATGAGTCAGATTGTCTTTTATATCGCGTGGATGTTTGGGTGTACGTGTGTTGTTTATCTGGGGAAGAGATTAAACCAAGATGCAGTATGAGAAGAACATGAACCGGCGGAGGCAGTGTGATGCTGAGAGCAATGTTCTGCTGGGAAACCTTGGGTCCTGGCATCCAAGTGGATATTACATTGACACGTGCCACCTACCTAAAAATCTTTGCAGACCAAGCACACCCCTTCATGGCAATGGTATTCCAACTGTGGCCTCTTTAAACAGGATGATGTTCCTTTCCACACGGCAAGCATTGTTCAGGAATGGTTCGAGGAACCTCACAACTTACAGGACTTAAAGGATCTGCTGCTAATGTCTTGGTAGTGTGGTTTTTATGTTTTAGCTGATTGGCGCGTATATATACAAAAACTACCCTACTAGATAAAAATCACGAGAATAAAATTAGAATTTTAACTTTAGGGCAAACTACTGCTATTAGTATTAATGTACAAATTAAATGTAACATGTAAATATGCATTGGTCCACAGAGGCAATGCACAATGCACATTTACGCTTCTGTAGATGGGTGTATCCAAAACATGACCTTTAATTTCCCACCTTTCTATCTTTTTCTCTCTTTGTCTCTCAATTCGCCTGCGTTATTGTGGCCTCAGTGTCCAAATGGATGATAAGGCACTGGCCTCCTAAGCCAGGGATTATGGGTTCGAGTCCCATCTGAGGTAAAGTACAGCAGAGTGGTGCAGCAGCAGCATGCTGGGCCCATAACCAAGAGGTCGATGGATCAAAACCATCCTCTGCTAAGGTTTTAACTGTGGGTCTGCATCAATGTTGCAGCACAGGGGCTCAGAGATTCTCTCCTGCTGGGCCCACTGAAGCTAAAAATATACAGTCTTAAGAGAATTGTTAGGGCTGCTTGCAAAACACATTGCTATTGATGCGCGTGGGGAGTGAAGGCCAGTCAGTCTGTTCCGATCCCGCAGTAAGAGCAATGGACAAGGCACTGGCCTCCTAAGCCAGGGATTGTGGGTTCAAGTCCCATCTGAGGTGAAGTATAGCAGAGTTGTGCAGCAGAAGCGTGCTGGACCCATAACCCAGAGATCGATGGATTGAAACCATCCTCTGCTCAGCTTCTTTTTTTTCTCTCTATATTTATTTCTGATTTTTCCCTTTTTCGCCCAATTTAGTGGCCAATCGATCCCTATTTTAGTTCAAACACCCACCCTTGTACTACATGCGTTCACCAACTGCATCTCTTCGGCCGGCATTCTCGAAGGAGACACCTCGTCACGAAAGTGGTGAGGCGAATCCAGGCCTAACCACTGCTTTTTCTGACACACACAGAGACGCATTCATGTGACGAACACAAGCCGACTCCGCCCCCCTACCGAAGACAGCATTGCCAATTATTGCTCCTTCATCGAGTCCGGCCATAGTCGGATCTGACAAGACCGGGGTGCGAACCCCAATCCCCAGTTAGCAACTGCATTGACACAAAGCCGATGCTTAGACCACTATACCACCACGGACCCTCTGCTAAGCTTTTAACTCTGGTTCTGTAGCACAGAGGCTCAAAGACACTCTGCGGCCTGACCCACTGAAAGCTAAAAATATACAGCCTTCACAGAATTTTGACAGATGCTAACAAAATACATTGTTATTGACGCCTGTGGTTTGGTGTCGTCTGGTGTGGCATGTATCAAAAACACACAAGCCACCTAGTGCAAATAAAGCTTCTCCAAGACAAGTCAACCCCACCTACTCGAGGTTCAGACTGTTTTCAGTAACGGGGCTCTGACTATGAGCAAATAAAGTAACCGTTACACTGCTACCTTGCGGGATAAGGCTTTTTAGCCAAAGGCTAAGGGTGGGGCAACTCTGAACAGAAACCCCCGGAGGAGTAACCCCCCATAGACTCATTATCATGGCCCACTGGCAAGTGGACACGCCCTGATAATGAGTCAAGTTTACCCCAGTTATGAGTTAAATAACAACGCTCCGGAGATGCAGAATAGTGGATGTGTTATTTCAGCGGAAGAGCCAATCAATGACCAATGCTGAAACTCACAAAACACTGAGCGGAAGAACCTTTTGTGGTCAACGGTCAGGGTAACCAACTCAGTCGAATCTGATACTGCTCACATTAATAGTTGTAGCAAAACATGAACGTGTTTTAGTAAGACTCGTCTTACTAAACAAGCTATCAAAAGATGAAACATCCGAGGACACTCGACGTGATGATGATCACATTGAGCGTGGGGAGCGAAGGCTAGCCCGTCTGGTCTGATCCCACAGAAGAGCTACTGTAGCTCAAATTGCTGAAAAAGTTTATGCTGGGTATGATAGACAGGTGTCAGAATACACAGTGCATTGCAGCTAGCTGTGTATCGGGCTGCGTAGTCACAGACCGGTCAAAGTGCCCATGATGACTCCTGTCGACTGCCAAAAGCCTTTACAATAGGCATGTGAGCATCAGAACTGCACCATGGAGCAGTGGAAGAAGGTGGCCTGGCCTGATGAAACATATTTTCTTTTATTATCATGTGGATGGTTGGGTGTGTGTACCATGTTTAATTGGAGAAGAGATTGCACAAGGATGCAATATGAGGAGAAGACAAGCTGACGGAGGGAGCGTGATGTTCTGGGCAATGTTCTGCTGGGAAACTTTGGGTTCTGGCATCCAAGTGGATATGACTTTGACAAGTACGACCTCCCTAAACATCATTACAGACCAGGTACACCCCTTAATGGCAACAGTATTCCCAAAACAGCCTCTTTCAGCAGGATAATGTGCCCTGCCACACTGCAAAGGTTGTTCAGAAATGGTTCAATGAACATGACAAAGATTTCAAGATGTTGCTCTGGCCTCCAAATTACTAAGAACTCCATCCAATCAAATATCTGAGGGATGTGCTGGAAAAACACGTCAAATACATTGAGGCGCAATCTCACAATTTACAGGACTTAAAGGATCTGCTGCTAACATCTTGGTACAAGATACCAGAGAACACGTTCAGCGGGCTAGTGGAGTCCATGCTTTGACAAATCAGAGCCCCTCTGGTGGCACTTGGGGGACATACACCATATTAGGAGGGTGGTTTTATGTTTTAGCTGATTGGTGTGTGTGTGTATACATAACTTTGTTTAAAGAAACACTCAACAGTAGGGAAAGTGCTCAACAAATGAGGAGCAAAATAACCCAGGGAGTCAAGTAAATTCTTTATGAGACAGTACAAGCCTGTTTCATAAAGAATTTACTTGACCCACTGGATTATGTGTGTGTGTGTGTGTGTGTGTGTGTGTGTGTGTGTGTGTGTGTGTGTGTGTGTGTGTGTGTGTATACTACCAAACTAGATGAAAGTCACGAGAATAAGATTAGAATTTTAACTTTAGGGCAACATATTGCTGTGAGTATTAATGTGCAAATTAAATGTAAAATGTACATAAATGTGCGTTGGCCCACAGAGGCAATGCACAATGCAAATTTAAGCTTCTGTAGATGAGAGTATCCAACAAATGACCCTATTATTTCCCCCCTTGGTCCCTATCTCTCTCTCTCTCTTTGTCTCTCAATTCTCCTGTGTTGTTGTGGCCTCAGTGGCCTAATGGATAAGGCACTGTCCTCCTAAGCCAGGGATTGTGGGTTCGAGTCCCATCTGAGGTGAAGTAAAGCAGAGTGGCACAGTGGAAGTGTGCTGGGCCCATAACCCAGAGGTCGATGGATTGAAACCATCCTCTGCTAAGCTTTTAACTGTGGTTCTGTAGCACAGAGGCTTAAAGGTACGCTCCCACTGAAGCCAAAAATATTCAGCCTTCATGGAATTTTGAGGGCTGCTTGCAAAATACATTGCTATTGATGTGTGAGGGGAGCGAAGGCTAGCCCGTCTGGTCTGATCCCACAGAAGTGCTACTGTAGCTAAATGTGCACTGGCCCACAGAGACAATTCACAATGCACATTTAAGCTTCTATAGATGATAGTATCCAACAAATTACCCTTTTATTTTACCCCTTGCTCTCTCCCTCTTTGTCTCTCAATTCTCCCCAGTTTTTGCAGCCTCAGTGGCCTAATGGATAAGGCACTGGCCTCCTAAGCCAGGGATTGTGGGTTCAAGTCCCATCTGGGGTGAAATATAGCAAAGTTGCGTAGCGGAAGCGTGCTTGGCCCGTAACGCAGGGGTTGATGGATTCAAGCCATCCTCTGCTAAGGTTTTAAGTGTGGTTCTGCATCAACATTACAGTACAGTTGCTCAAATTTACTCTCCTTCTGGACTTACTGAAGCTAAAAATACATGGCCATCACAGAATTGTGAAGGCTGTATGCAAAATACATTGCTATTGATGGATGTGGGGAGCGAAGGCTCGCCCGCCTGGTCTGATCTAATCCCACAGAAGAGCTACTGTAGCTCAAATTGCTGAAAAAGTTAATGCTGGGTATGACAAGACAGGTGTCAGAACAGATAGTGCATTGCAGCTCGCTGCATAGCCACAAACCGGTCAAAGTGCCCACGATGATCCTGTCTACTGCCGAAAGCCTGTATAATAGGCATGTGAGCATCAGAACTACACCATGGAGCAGTGGAAGAAGGTGGCCTGGTCTGATGAATCGCATTTTCTTTTACATCTTGTGGATGGTTGGGTGCATATGCATTGTTTATCTGGTGGAGAGATTGCACCAGGGTGAAGTATGAGAAGAAGCCAAGCCGGTGGAGGCAGTGTGATGCTCTGGGCAATGTTCTGCTGGGAAACTTTGGGTCCTGGCATCCAAGTGGATGTTATATTGACACAAGCCACCGACCTAAACATTGTTGAAGACCAGACACACCCCTTCATGGCAACGATATTCCCACAGTGGCCTCTTTCAGCAGGATAATTCACCTGCCACACAAATTGTTCAGGAATGGTTTGAGAAACATGAGAAAGAGTTCAAGGTGTTGCTCTGGGCCTCAAATTCCTCAGATCTCAATCCAATCAAGTATGTGGGGGATGTGCTGGAAAAAAAAATCCATGGAAACTCCACCTCACAACTTACAGGCATTAATCTGCTGCTAACGTCTTGGTACAAGATACTAGAGAACACCCTCGGCGGTTTTTCTGAGTCCATGCCTCAGCAGGTTAGAGCTGTTTTGGTAGCACGTGGGGGACCTACACCATATTAGGAGGGTGGTTTTGATGTTTTAGCTGACTTGTGTGTGTGTGTGTGTGTGTGTGTGTGTGTGTGTGTGTGTGTGTGTGTGTGTGTATATATATATATATATATATATATATATATATATATATATATATATATATATATATATATATATATATATAATATAGATATTATATATAGGGCTGGGCGATATGACCTAAAATTCATATCGCGGTATAAATTGAATCCCTTCACGGTAACGGTATATATCGCGATATAAACTTAAGTGTAAAAATTATAATGGAAGTGTTTCTGAATGGGTTATATAGTCCCTTAGCAAAGCTAAATTGATAAAAAATAAATAAAAAACAACAACAAAAAAACAAAAACAGATATAATGTAATTTTGAGAACATTTATTGTGCAGATCTCAAAACTCAAAATTAAAACTCAGCACTCTATGGCGGAAAATAGTGCAAACGAACACAAATAACATTGCTGATATTTTAAATAAAAACAGTACAACAGGCTGTTTTCTATAATGCAAAATAGTGAAAATGTTGTCGACAACAATTGCTCACTTCTTCAAGAACACAAAAATAAAGTGGATATTGTAAACAGCACTTCAACTAAAAGAGGTTTTCTTATAATGCAAATTGCAAAAACAGTGAAAAGGTTGCCAACAATAATTTCTCACTTCAAGAACACAATAATAAACTAGATATTGTAAACAGTACTTCAAGTACAACAGGTTGTTTTCTGTAATGCAAAATAGTGCAAAAGTTACCAAACACTAATTTTTCTACATCTTAAAGAACACAAAAATAAAATAGATACTCTAAATAACACTACTTCAAGTACAACAGGCTTTTGTTCTATAGTGCAAAAGTGTTACTCAACACCAAATTTCTCAAGTTGCAGATATTTTTTGAGAAAGAAATACTTAAAGTGTAGAGCCGAAGGAACGGAGAAGACCGTAGGTTCACACTTTAGCCGTGTAGGCAACTTTCTTTAATCCACGGTAAATCAGAGAGCAACCAAACCACAGCTCGACTGAGCGGAGGTGGCAAGAATAATCAGAAAACTGGCTGGACAACCATAACTTAACCCTGCGTTAACCTGCCAGGGCAACCATGACTTAACCCTTAGTTCCTGGGTTGAATTCTGTCCCCAATACGTGTCCACCACATGAGCCCCCCCAGAATTCGCCCTAGTAATCGAAGTCAGGCAGGCGCGGGGGGACAACAGGCCGTCCGCGGCGGCTCCGGATAACAGGGGCCGGAGTGTCTCTGGGAGGCATTGACGCGGGCCTGTGGAGGTCGGCCTGAGGAGCAGAAGAGGCAGCTCGGGCCTCCACGGGGGGAGGAGGCGGAGCCGGGGGACGACCGCGACGAGGAGGTTGGGCTAACTCCAACGGCTGCGTCAAGTCCAGGTGTGCGGGTTTAACTCGGTCCACTGAAACATGCTCGGCCGTGCCCCCAAAATCCACCACCAGGTGCTTAGTTCCCCGTTCCAGGACGCGGAAGGGGCCGTCATAAGGGGGTTGCAGAGGGGGGCGGTGTGCGTCGTGACGGATGAACACGTAGTCCGCTGACTGCAGACCTGGGGGCACCTGGGACACCGGCGCGCCGTGTTGGGCGGTAGGGACGGGTGTGAAAGCTCTGACCCCGTCCAGCAAGGAGGCTCGTTGGTCCACAGCTGACCAGGGACGCGTTGCATTGGGCATGAAATCGCCTGGGACTCGCAGCGGCGTGCCGTACACCAGCTCCGCAGAGGAGGCTTGTAGGTCTTCCTTCGGGGCGGTCCGCAGGCCCAGCATGACCCATGGGAGCTTGTCGACCCAGTTGCAGTCCTTGAGAGTAGCCCGAAGCGCAGCCTTCATGGACCGGTGGAAGCGCTCACATAGGCCGTTCGCCTGAGGGTGGTAGGCGGTAGTGCGATGAAGCTTGACGCCCAGAGCCTCACCCACAGCACTCCATAGCTCTGAGGTAAACTGTGGCCCGCGGTCAGATGAAAGGTCGGAAGGCGTACCGAAACGTGAGACCCACGACCCAATAAAAGCCCGGGCCACATCAGCAGACGTCGTGGATGCCAGGGGAACAGCTTCAGGCCAGCGCGTAGTCCTGTCCACCACAGTGAAGAGGTAGGTGAACCCATGGGAGGGGGGTAGGGGACCAACCAGGTCGACGTGGACATGGTCAAATCGTCTCTCCGGCACTGCGAAGCGTTCCAGGGGCGCCTTAATGTGGCGGTGTATCTTAGCCCGCTGACAGGCAACACACGAGTCGGCCCACGCTTTCACGTCTCTCTTAAGTCCCTCCCACACAAACTTAGCAGAGGTCAGGCGCACGGATGGCTTACCGCCTGGATGAGAGAGGCCGTGCACAGCTTCAAATACGGGGCGTCTCCAGCTGTGCGGGACGATGGGCCTGGGCTGTCCTGTGGAGACGTCACACAGGAGGGTGGCACCTGTGTCGCTGAAAGGAACGTCCTGCAGGCGGAGCCCCGTGTCGGAGGCCCGGAGACGGAGGATGCTCGGGTCCGTGGCCTGGTCAACGGCCATCTGTGCATAGTCAAGGCCTAGGTGGACCGCTCCAATCACTGCCCTAGAGAGGCAGTCAGCTACCTGGTTAGACTTACCAGCGACGTGCTGGATGTCGGTAGTGAATTCCGAAATGTAGGAGAGTTGTCGCTGCTGGCGAGCGGACCATGGCTCGGCCGTCTTGGACATGGCAAACGTGAGGGGCTTGTGGTCCACGTACGCAGTAAACTCGCGGCCCTCTAGCAGGAAACGGAAATGCCGGACAGCGAGCCAGAGACCGAGGAGTTCCCTGTCAAAAGTACTATACTTGCGCTCTCGGGGTGTAAGCTGGCGACTGAAAAAGGCCAAAGGCTGCCAAGCCCCCCCCACCCACTGTTCGTGAACCGCACCAACAGCATAGTCCGATGCATCCGTGGTTATGGAAATAGGCGCTGTAGGTGAAGGATGCGCTAGCAGGGTAGCCTGGGAGAGCGCAGCTTTAGTCTCGGTGAACGCACGGTCCCGCTCTGCTGTCCAGTCGACCGCCTGGTTGGGGGACATGCCTTTCAGCGCCTCGTACAGTGGCCGGATGATAAAGGCGGCTCGGGGAATGAAGCGGTGGTAGAATGTCACCATCCCGATGAACTCCCTGAGCGCACGAGCTGTTTGGGGGCGCGGAAAGGCCGCCACCGCTTCCACCTTTGAGGGCAGGGGGACTGCCCCGTCCCCAGTGATGCGATGCCCGAGGAAATCAATGGCTGTCAGCCCGAACCGGCACTTCGCCGGGTTGACGATCAGCCCATGCTGGCTGAGGCGTGTGAAGAGGGCATGAAGATGGGACAGGTGTTCTTCCTTGGAGGCGCTGGCGATGAGTATGTCGTCCAAATAGACGAAGAGGAAAGGAAGGCCACGGAGCACTGAATCCATCAGCCGCTGAAAGGACTGGGCCGCGTTTTTGAGTCCAAATGGCATTCGTAGGAATTCAAATAGGCCGAATGGGGTAGTCACCGCTGTCTTGGGGATGTCTGAGGGGTGCACGGGAACTTGATGATAACCACGGACCAGGTCGACTTTTGAGAAGACGCATTTGCCAGACAGGTTTGCAGAAAAGTCCTGGATATGCGGGACAGGATAGCGGTCGGGCGTGGTGGCGTCATTTAGTCGGCGGTAGTCCCCGCATGGGCGCCAACCTCCATCAGGCTTAGCGACGATGTGGAGTGGGGACGCCCACGGGCTGTCAGAGCGGCGGATGATCCCCATGCGTTCCAGGTGCTCGAACTCAGACTTGGCAATGGCGAGTTTGGCGGGGTCGAGACGCCTGGCTCTGGTGTAGACCGGGGGCCCCTTCGTAGCAATGTGATGCTCCACCCCATGCTTAGCGGTGGGTGCAGAGAAGGTAGGCTGGGTGAGGTCAGGGAACTCAGCGAGGAGGCGGGTGAACTTGTCTGCCTCTGAGAGAGAGTTGGCTAGACCTGCATAGGCCGCTTCCCTCCGCGTACATGCGAAGGAGGAGAAGGTTAAGGCATCGACCAGACGGCTGTTCTGAATGTCCACTAGCAAACCGTAAGCGCACAAAAAATCAGCTCCGAGGAGGGGAAGCGTTACATTGGCCATGACGAACTCCCACGTGAAACGTTGTCCACCAAAACACAGTTCTACAGACCGCACGCCGTAGGTGTGGATAGGGCTGCCGTCAGCCGTCGCCAACTGGGGGCCCCGCTCCCCGCCCATGATGTCGACGTCAGTAGCAGGGAGCACGCTTCTCTGTGCGCCCGTGTCACAAAGAAATCGCCGACCGGAGATGGTGTCGAGGATGAAGAGTAGCCTGCTCGTATCGCCAACACTCATGGCCACTACTGAGTGTTGGCCCTCTCGTTTCCCGTCGGCCTGTAGTTGCAGGGGGAACGGCACCGTTTAGCTTTCGCACCAAATCGAGCGTGGTACATACAGAGTCCAGAGGGCTTGTAGCGGTCTGATGCTGTGGCGCCACCGTCGGGCCACGCCCGCGATGTCGGCGGGGGGCCAGTGAAGGTAGGAGCCAGCACCCCGGCATGGGAGGAACGTTGTGTAGCGACGAAGAATCGGTCAGCCTCCTTTGCCAGCTCACGGGGATCAGTGATGGTGGAGTTAGCGAGCGCAGTCTGGACGTGGGGCGGCATGTTGCGCAGAAACAGCTCCATAAACAGGAAACATGGCTTTTCTTGACCCAGTAGGTTTAACATCCTGCTCATTAGCTCCGATGGTTTGCCATCTCCCAAGCCCTGAATTGCGAAGAGGCGACGTGCTCTCTCCGTTGTTGACAGTTCAAAAGTTTCAAGGAGGAGATGTTTAAGTGCGGCGTATTTACCATCGGCCGGTGGGTTGGTTATGAAACCGCTTATCCTGGAAGCCGTAGCGCACCCCAGCGCTGCCAATACGTAGTAGTACCTGGTCTCGTCTGCTGTTATGTCTCTGAGCGCGAACTGTGCCTCAGCCTGCGCGAACCATGTAGCCGCGGAAGACTCCCAAAACTCCGGCAGTTTAATTGCAACGGCGTTCGTAGCCATAATGTGTGTGGTTTCAGAAAACTTATCCGAAAACCGACGTCGGGGTCACCAGTGTAGAGCCGAAGGAACGGAGAAGACCGTAGGTTCACACTTTAGCCGTGTAGGCAACTTTCTTTAATCCACGGTAAATCAGAGAGCAACCAAACCACAGCTCGACTGAGCGGAGGTGGCAAGAATAATCAGAAAACTGGCTGGACAACCATAACTTAACCCTGCGTTAACCTGCCAGGGCAACCATGACTTAACCCTTAGTTCCTGGGTTGAATTCTGTCCCCAATACGTGTCCACCACAAAAGTGCACTTAGCATCTTTTCAGTTAAGAAAAAACGCAGCATATTTCAAATTAAAATCAAGCTGCAAACACAAAACTTTGGTGTTTACTCCAGTTCACTTGCTTCGTGAGGCTGATATAAGGCTCCATGGTGCGACTCGACCACAAGCCCGTAGTAGTTGCGAAATATTTTAATTCACAGAGGTCTTTTTCAACTTTCTCTCGAAGCTGGCCATACAGTTTGGGCATTTCTGTCTCATTAAAGTACTTGCGGCTCGGCACTACGTATCGTGGATCAAGGGTTTTAATCATGTCTTGAAACCCGCTGCGTTCCACTGTTTGGAAAGGGACCATGTCTTTGCATAAGTGTATTGTAATGGCTTTTTTTATGTATTTCTGATTTTTCCCTTTTTCTCCCAATTTAGTGGCCAATTGATCCCTATTTTAGTTCAAACACCCGCCCTCGTACTACATGCGTTCGCCAACTGCGTCTCGCCGGCCGGCAGTCTCAAAGGAGACGTCTCGCCACTTTCGTGACAAGGCGACTCCAGGCCGAACCACTGCTTTTTTCCGACACACACAGAGACGCATTCATGTGACGAACACAAGCCGACTCCGCCCCCCTCCTGAAGACAGAGTTCCCAATTACTGCTGCTTCATCGAGTCCGGCCATAGTCGGAGTATTGGCTTTTGTAATGTCAGTCCAATGCTTACTGTTTTTATCATAGGGAGTACTCTTCGAAAAAGCTTGCGCAATAGAGGTCTGCGGTTGGGTAGTAGGGCAAACTTTTTTCTTCCCTCATGTGTTCGGAGACTGACTGGGCGTTTGAGTCGAGCGCATCCTCTGGCTCTCCTCATACTCGAGGACATGTTTTGTTTTAGATGGTAGAACAAATTGCTCGTGTTACCTTTGTTTGCAGGCACTGTCATTCAACACATCTTGCAAATGACATTTTTCTGCTCACTAGCCGACTTTTTAAATCCGAACCAAGTCCAAATCCCTGACGTAGCACCGTTTTTTTTTTAACCAGCTCCTCCTGCTCGGTGGTCTCTGTGCTTGAAGCCATTGTCACACTGAGGCAGATACGATGATGTCATCAACAAATGTTATCGCGATTGGTCGGTAGAGTCCAAATCTCTACCGTAGGCCAAATTTATATCATTTATACCGTCTACCTCATATACCGCGCACCCCTAATTATATATAAATAATATATATACACTACCGTTCAAAAGTTTGGGATCACCCAAACAATTTTGTGTTTTCCATGAAAAGTCACACTTATTCACCACCATATGTTGTGAAATGAATAGAAAATAGAGTCAAGACATTGACAAGGTTAGAAATAATGATTTGTATTTGAAATAAGATTTTTTTTACATCAAACTTTGCTTTCGTCAAAGAATCCTCCATTTGCAGCAATTACAGCATTGCAGACCTTTGGCATTCGAGCTGTTAATTTGTTGAGGTAATCTGGAGAAATTGCACCCCACGCTTCCAGAAGCAGCTCCCACAAGTTGGATTGGTTGGATGGGCACTTCTTTGAGCAGATTGAGTTTCTGGAGCATCACATTTGTGGGGTCAATTAAACGCTCAAAATGGCCAGAAAAAGAGAACTTTCATCTGAAACTCGACAGTCTATTCTTGTTCTTAGAAATGAAGGCTATTCCATGCGAGAAATTGCTAAGAAATTGAAGATTTCCTACACCGGTGTGTACTACTCCCTTCAGAGGACAGCACAAACAGGCTCTAACCAGAGTAGAAAAAGAAGTGGGAGGCCGCGTTGCACAACTGAGCAAGAAGATAAGTACATTAGAGTCTCTAGTTTGAGAAACAGACGCCTCACAGGTCCCCAACTGGCATCTTCATTAAATAGTACCTGTTAGAGCCTGTTTGTGCTGTCCTCTGAAGGGAGTAGTACACACCGGTGTAGGAAATCTTCAATTTCTTAGCAATTTCTCGCATGGAATAGCCTTCATTTCTAAGAACAAGAATAGACTGTCGAGTTTCAGATGAAAGTTCTCTTTTTCTGGCCATTTTGAGCGTTTAATTGACCCCACAAATGTGATGCTCCAGAAACTCAATCTGCTCAAAGAAGTGCCCATCCAACCAATCCAACTTGTGGGAGCTGCTTCTGGAAGCGTGGGGTGCAATTTCTCCAGATTACCTCAACAAATTAACAGCTAGAATGCCAAAGGTCTGCAATGCTGTAATTGCTGCAAATGGAGGATTCTTTGACGAAAGCAAAGTTTGATGTAAAAAAAATCTTATTTCAAATAAAAATCATTATTTCTAACCTTGTCAATGTCTTGACTCTATTTTCTATTCATTTCACAACATATGGTGGTGAATAAGTGTGACTTTTCATGGAAAACACGAAATTGTTTGGGTGATCCCAAACTTTTGAACGGTAGTGTATATATATACACTACCGTTCAAAAGTTTGGGATCACCCAAACAATTTCGTGTTTTCCATGAAAAGTCACACTTATTCACCACCATATGTTGTGAAATGAATAGAAAATAGAGTCAAGACATTGACAAGGTTAGAAATAATGATTTGTATTTGAAATAAGATTTTTTTTACATCAAACTTTGCTTTCGTCAAAGAATCCTCCATTTGCAGCAATTACAGCATTGCAGACCTTTGGCATTCTAGCTGTTAATTTGTTGAGGTAATCTGGAGAAATTGCACCCCACGCTTCCAGAAGCAGCTCCCACAAGTTGGATTGGTTGGATGGGCACTTCTTTGAGCAGATTGAGTTTCTGGAGCATCACATTTGTGGGGTCAATTAAACGCTCAAAATGGCCAGAAAAAGAGAACTTTCATCTGAAACTCGACAGTCTATTCTTGTTCTTAGAAATGAAGGCTATTCCATGCGAGAAATTGCTAAGAAATTGAAGATTTCCTACACCGGTGTGTACTACTCCCTTCAGAGGACAGCACAAACAGGCTCTAACCAGAGTAGAAAAAGAAGTGGGAGGCCGCGTTGCACAACTGAGCAAGAAGATAAGTACATTAGAGTCTCTAGTTTGAGAAACAGACGCCTCACAGGTCCCCAACTGGCATCTTCATTAAATAGTACCTGTTAGAGCCTGTTTGTGCTGTCCTCTGAAGGGAGTAGTACACACCGGTGTAGGAAATCTTCAATTTCTTAGCAATTTCTCGCATGGAATAGCCTTCATTTCTAAGAACAAGAATAGACTGTCGAGTTTCAGATGAAAGTTCGCTTTTTCTGGCCATTTTGAGCGTTTAATTGACCCCACAAATGTGATGCTCCAGAAACTCAATCTGCTCAAAGAAGTGCCCATCCAACCAATCCAACTTGTGGGAGCTGCTTCTGGAAGCGTGGGGTGCAATTTCTCCAGATTACCTCAACAAATTAACAGCTAGAATGCCAAAGGTCTGCAATGCTGTAATTGCTGCAAATGGAGGATTCTTTGACGAAAGCAAAGTTTGATGTAAAAAAAATCTTATTTCAAATACAAATCATTATTTCTAACCTTGTCAATGTCTTGACTCTATTTTCTATTCATTTCACAACATATGGTGGTGAATAAGTGTGACTTTTCATGGAAAACACGAAATTGTTTGGGTGATCCCAAACTTTTGAACGGTAGTGTATATATATATATATATATATATATATATATATATATAATTTTGGTGTCTCTGGCTTAGCTCTCTCTTGGCTTAAGTCCTACTTATCTGGAAGAACACATTGTGTCTGCTATAATATTATTATATCAAAATTTTCTGACAATTATGGTTTGCCTCAGGGCTCAGTACTTGGCCCTCTACTTTTTTCTCTTTAGATTACACCTCTTGGCCAAATTATATGCAGTTATGGAATAAATTTCCATTGCTATGCTGATGATACTCAGTTGTATGTGCCTATAAGGGCTGATGATCATACTCAAATCACTAACTTAGAGGCCTGCTTGACTACTGTGAAAAACTGGATGTCACTTAACTTTCTGCTTTTAAATTCAGATAAAACCGAAATGCTAGTCATTGGCCCTGCTAGACACAGACACCAATTTGATCAAGTAACGAGAACAATCGACAACTCTGTGGTTTCACAAAGTGTGGCAGCCAAAAATCTTGGTGTTATGTTTGATCCCAGCCTTTCCTTTGATAAGCACATTAAAGAAATCACCAAGACTGCCTTTTTTCACTTACGTAACATAAATCAAATCAAATCAATTTTATTTGTATAGCCTGTGTTTAGACCCTCTCATCGGATAAGGAAAAACTCCCTAACATAGCTAAAATTCGGTCTTTTCTCTCCATAGCTGACACAGAGACTCTATTTGTTTTATCCAGACTTGATTACTGTAATGTTCTGTTCTCAGGTCTGCCACATTCTAGTACTTAAAGTCTTCAGATGGTTCAGAATGCTGCTGCTAGAATCCTAACTAAAATTAGGAAATTTGACCATATTACACCAATTCTTGCCTCCCTTCATTGGCTTCCTATCCATGTTAGATCAGAATACAAGGTGCTTCTGCTGACTTACAAAATCCTAAATGGGCTTGCCCCATCCTACCTGTCTGATCTCCTTAAACCTTACATGCCATGCTGTCCGTCTTGGGAGAGAGATCCCTCCTCCGTTGCTCTCCCTGAGGTTTCTTTTGTGTTGCTGTTAAGCCCACTGAGGCAAATTTGTAATTTGTGATATTGGGCTATACAAATAAAATTGATTTGATTTGATATATATAGAGAGAGAGAGAGCGTTTTGGTTTTTTTTTCCGGAAACCATCAATTGTGTTGATAAAAGTGCTGATTAAAATATATATATATATATATATATATAATAAAATTAGTATTTTACTTTAGGGCAACATATTGCTATTAATATTAATGTGTAAATTAAATGTGAATGTGCACTGGCCCACAGAGGCAATGCATAATGCCCATTTAAGCTTCGGTAGATGATAGTATCATATGACCCCTTTATTTTACCTCTTGCTCTCTCTCTGTCTCTCAACTCTCCCCAGTTGTTGTTGCCTCAGTGGCCTAATGGATAAGGCACTGGCCTCCTAAGCCAGGGATTGTGGGTTCGAGTCCCATCTGAGGTGAAGTATAGCAAGGTGGCACAGTGGAAGCGTGCTGGGCCCATACCCCCAAGGTCGATGGATCGAAACCATCCTCTGCTAAGCTTTTGACTGTGGGTATGCATCAACCTTGCAGCACAGAGGCTCAAAGATACTCTCCTGCTGGACCGTCTGAAGCTAAATATAAACAGCCTTCACACAATTGTTACGGCTGCTTGCGAAATAGATTGCTTTATCCTCTCCTCTTCCTTATTTCTCTTCTACACTTTGAATATTCAGTGCCCTCTCTTATTCAGATCTATGTCATCTCTCAGTAAGTGGGTCTTAGCAAGTGTAGCGGTTCCTCATTATTGTTTCAGTATTACATGGCTTGTTAGGGGTTCTAGATTCCCCCCACATGCATCTGTGCTGTCACTCCTGCATTTGTACTGCAGAGTAATCTTCGTAGAAATCCCTCATCATGCGTCTGTCCTACATTAACACTACAGTTGCCACCGCCAATGTCTATTCTTTTACCATATGCAGTATTGCAGGATCTGTAGCTATTTAGCAAGTATGGATATGGGCTGTATACTGATTATTTAATAGTCTAATTTATGCTGTATTTTACACTATCTACCCTATACACTTACATAGAACTGTGTATATCAATGTATTTCTCATCAATGCAACACTGGTGAGATGTGTGAACCCTGTGCTGTCGAGACCAACTATTGACTATATAACTACATTTTTCAGCAATTGGGAACATTTTGTCATTTCACTTCATGCACTTGCGTACATGAAATGAAACGAAATGTCATGTCCCCCAGACCAAAGCAGTACAACACAAAGACAAAAACACATCCAAAAAAAACAAGAACACATATCCAAACTAACACATATATCAAAACTAAACAAAAAAAAAACAAAACGAAAAAAATCGCTGTCCAAGGGAACGAATGCGAGCCAAGATTAATGTCAAATGTGCGCTTCTGTGTCCTGTCAGACCGTCCTTGGCGTTTCCACCTCAGGCGCAGTTCTGGGCAGGGGCCGTGGTCCCCGGGCCCACCGGACGAAACAGACCAAACTCTCCCAGCTGATCCAGCGCCAGCTCTCTCAGCCAAACACCCTCGACACACCTCCCCGCACTCCTCACGACGACATCAAGAACACCACAGTCAACGCCAGGTGAGGCCCTCACCAGACCGCCCCCGGGGTTATCGGAACTGCTGGTCTGCATGGGCTAGCAGTTAGCTTAGCCTGCCCCGCTCTCCCAGCCGATCCAGCGCCAGCTCTCCCAGCCATCAAACAAAGACAAAAAGTAGACGCAGACATGGACAAAGACACTGCATGGACGGTACTGGGTGAGGCCACCGCAAATGCAAATTCGCACCGTCATCTTCCGACACCGGCACTGGGTGAGGCCTCTGCAAACGCAAATTCGTGCAGCAATTTTCCCACACCGGAAGCAGAATGTCCTACTTGTGAATTAGTAAGGCGCTACATCCCTAACTGCTCCTGGCGGTGCTGATCTGCGGCTGATGCTGTGCTACTTCCAGAATGGGCAACGCGAGGAGCTAAACGACAAATTCCTGTTGTGACAAATGACCAATAACATCTAATTTCACCGGGATTCTGATTCATGAGTTAGCACATAATCTCTGTTGGGTATTGGTAATCATGTGCCAGAGAAGATCATGTGTATGAGGGTTTTCGTTCCAAATCAGATGATTTCATTAATTACCAAACCTTCAACCAGGCAGGGGAGGACTAGTTGGTGAAGTCAGCTGGTGTAGTATTGGGTTGAAACTAGGGGTGTCGTGATTTACCGGTATTGACAATAACCGTAATATTTAATAAATTAAATATTGATATCATATTAATAATACGCATGTGATAATATCGTGTAAATAATCAGTCCCTCTTAAATCATTTGTTTCTTTCCATTGTTGCTCTGTCTCCCTGCCCCCCCCCACACACATACCTGATGTGACACCGTGACGCAGTAACTAGCTAGTGTGGCAATCGCCCAGATTACGTTGCTATAAATAATAAATATGTTTCCGGCTATCAGTCTGTTTTCACTCAACTCCATACACCCGCCAGTCCTGTCAACCAGTGATATGGATCCGATTTACCCACTGTTGGAAAGACCGGCCGCTCACGTTCCTTCATAATGCACAAATCAACATGGAGACCATGCCGGCGAGTAAAGAGCAGAGAGGGGTTAGAACTCCACTTCGTCAGCCTACCCACGCCTTTGCGCCGTGTTAAATCCGCGTTTGTTATACACTATATGTACAAAAGTATTGGGACACCTTGCCATTACCCCTACAGGAGCTTTTATGACATCCCATTCTAAATCCAGACATCAATATGGAGTTGGTTGGTTGGTTGGTTGGTTGGTCTTGGTCGCCCCCCCCCCCCCCTTGCAGCTATAACAGCTTCCACTCTTCTGGGAAGGCTTTCCACAAGGTTTTGGAGTGCGTCTGTGGGAATTTTTACCCATTCATCCAGAAGAGCATTTGTGAGGTCAGGCACTGATGTTGGACGAGAAGACCTGGCTTGCAATCTCCATTCTAGTTCATCCCAAAGGTGTTCGATGGGGTTGAGGTCAGGGCTATGTGCAAGCCAGTCATGTTCTTCCACACCAAACTCACCCCATCATGTCTTAATGGACCTTGCTTTGTGCACTGGGGCACAGTCATGCTGGAACAGAAAAGGGCCCTCCCCAAACTGTTCCCACAAAGTTGGAAACAACCCCATACCATTATCTCTCCTCCACTAAACTTTACAGTTGGCACAATGCAGTCAAGCAGGTAACGTTCTCCTGGCATCTGCCAAACCCAGCCTCATCCATCAGACTGCCAGACAGAGAAGCGTGATTCGTCACTCCACAGAACACGTTTCCACTGCTCCAGAGTCCAGTGGCAGCGTGCTTTACACCACTCCATCCAACCCTTGGCATTGTGCTTGGTGATGTAAGGCTTGCATGCAGCTGCTCGGCCATGGAAACCCATTCCATGAAGCTCCCAGCGCACAGTTTTTGTGCTGATGTTAATGCCAGAGGAAGCTTGGAACTCTGCAATTATTGAGTCAACAGAGCGTTGGCAACTTTTGCGCACTATGCGCCTCAGCACTCGTTGACTGTGCGACTTTATGTGGTCTGCCACTTCGTGACTGAGTTGCTGTTGTTCCTAAACACTTTCACTTTTCAATAATACCATTTACAGTTGACTGTGGAATATCTTGCAGGGAAGAAATTTCACGAACTGACTTACTGCAAAGGTGACATCCTATGACAGTACCACGCTTGAATTCACTGAGCTCTTCAGAACGACCCATTCTTTCACAAATGTTTGTAAATGCAGACTGCATGGCTAGCTGTTTGATTTTATACACCTGTGGCAATGGTCTGAATGAAACACCTGAATTCAATGATTAAGAGGTGTGTCCCAATACTTTTGTACATAGTGTATATTCGTATGTGTGTCCCCGTTAAAAATCATCTCCTCTTATATCTCAAGGATTCCGTCAAGGATCCGACAGCGAAACATCTCCGGAGACTCGACAACAGCTTAATAATCACTAATTATGGTAATCGTGAGTCGGCGAAAGCTGGGTGACCTTTTGTCTTTTTTTTTTTTTTTTCCTTTTTACCTCTTGACTAAAGCTTGGGGGGGGGGGTCTGCGGTTGGGAATATTTCCTTGTTTTGAGTTTTGTTTGTTGAATAACCAGGAAATCCCAAAGTGAAGTATATTTACTTTATATACTGAACTGAATTATATGGAACTTTTTTCTTTCCTTTTTGCTCTATCATAACCTTTGAAAACTGACTAATGATGTGGTCAAGTTTATTTAAACTGAGGTTTTTTTTATTTCTCTGCTCTGCAATTAAATATAAATTCATCAGTGTTGTCAAAAATAACCAGGGGTCATGTGTATTCTGAACGCATGTATCCTTTGTGGGGTTCGACATTGACTCAGATTTGTTTAAACTTGGTCAAACGCTACACTAGCTCACGACTACCACAGTGTGTGGTTACTACTGCCACGCAAAATCACGTCATGAAAAATGGAAAGAGGAAGAATATGATGTAAGGATATGGTCAGTGGACATTAAATCCCCTACTCCCCGCAAGTGATTTTGTTTCAGTTGACATTGTATTGATGGCAGACGTTCGGCCTTGTGGATCTTTTGTTTATCCGTTCATCTGATTGACTTTTTACTATCTGTTAAGTGTAATTGGTCTTTTTGCACGCTTTTGTATAGTTATGGTTAAAGACTCTCTTATTAAAGACTCTCTCCACCTCCCTAAACTCGTATTTTGAGGGTAATTCATTTGCCAAAAAAGAGACAAACTGCACAATAAACAAAGTTAAATATGATTTTGGCTGATAGCATTATTATTTTTTCAAATATTCTTTAGCTATCGCGATAATATCGTTATCGTGAATTCTTTTGGCCACGATAATCATGTAGTGAAAATCTAGTATCGGGACAACAGAAATCTGCATACACACACACGACTGAACAGCACGGCCCTAAAACCCAGGCTAGAGTACAGCGGTGGGTAGTCACTGAACACAGGGAAAGAGGGGTTTCTTCGAAAGGCTTGATTTGAAGATGTAGCGCGTCAAGATGGACAGACACGGTCACACAGGGCCAGAGGACAGCGGCACTATCCCTCAATAATGAATAAGCCCACAGCAAACCAAATGTTGAGGCCAGTTGCCATGGTTACCCAGGATATGGCATGGAGCCCAAGGTGACCAACGGGGTCTGTTGATCACCGTGGTAACAGCAGTGATTCACACATAGAGGCAAGCTTAACACACGCGCGAGTGTGTGCATGTGCATGTGTGTGCGTGTGCGTGTGTGTGTGTGTGCGTGTGTGTGCGTGCGTGTGTGTGTATGTGTTTTCTCATGGTTAGACATGCATCAAGTTGAGTAAAATGTGTTTGGGTACCATGGAGCCAGGAACTTAACATTTCAAAATTAATAATTACCAATTAGTACCAATGATAATTATCAATTATAATTGATAATTAATAATAATTATTATTGTTATAATCAGATTTTAAAAAGCTACTTGTTATTCATTGCTAATTTGTCAAATTGGAATATCAAAAAGAACGAGTTTTTATAAGCAACTTCTGTGATCCTCTTTACATGTGTGAATGTGTGTTTCCATGTATATTGTATGTTTAAGTAAGCATTTTCCATGCTCCACATTAGTGTATAACGTGCATAAATATCAATGATAATGACAGGACTTGCATGTGTGTATGTGTTTACTCACGGAGCTGATCAAAGTGTGTCTGTATGCCATCTGATCCTGGGACTGAACAGACCAGACGAGCCTTCTGGAATGTACTCCACTTATTCACCAGACTCCTCTGACCTCCTATGTCATTCTACATGCAAACACACACACACACACACACACAAAGTGTTGGAGGTCCTGAAATAAATGACAATAAGAATAACACACTAATTCTACTACAGTAACTTTTTTTTTAGAGGTGACTCACATGGTAAAATATAAACTCTCAGTCATCATTAATCCCACTTATCAAACTTCAAAAGGTGTAAACATTAAAACGGTAATCAAAATGCCTTATCGGGGATTGCCCCACAGATTTTGGTGCAGTCCAACACTTAATAATTCATTTACAAATATGCTGGTGTTACATATTCCTATTACATATAATTCTCTGCTTCTAAGCATTTCTCTCTCTCTCTCTCGCGCTCGCTCTCTCGTTCTCTCTCGCTCTCTCTCTCATACACACACACACACACACACAAAAACACCCTGACGCATGCAAACATGCAGGCGTACATATACAGGCATGCAGGAATGCACGTTGATGCATACCAACTAAACCGGGCAAACAAAAATACAAACACATACCCGTTTACTCTCTCTCTCTCACACACACACAGACCAGAGATCAGGACTTTGATACAATGCATAACTGTGATAACGACCAAATAAACAGTCCCCTTTATCCATGCACAGGGAGGCATATCTGCACAAACGAACAGCAACAACTGATCACATGTAGGCCCTTATACGTAAATGCACCACTGCAACTGCGCTGACCATCACGTACACCGCTGCACATGAACTGCAGGCAAACATTTGCAAGCATGTGCTCACGTAAAGACACAGACTTGGGCTATCTCTCATACTGTCATCTTCCACCCATACATACAAACCTGCACATCAGACGTATAATGACAGTGTACACATTTGTTCACAAGCATTGATGTGAGCTATTGCATTGTAGATTGAAACACATATCTATTACAATTTACAATTTCATTTAGCTGACGATTTTATCCAAAGCAACCTACCTCTGAGAGTTAATACAACATAAGCAAGGCTCTAGCCAGGAGGTGACAACTCAAGTAAGTGTAAAAAAAAAACAAACAAAAAAACTAGGTTCAAGTCCGATAGGACATATTATATTATATTATTATTATCATTATTGTAATACCCAACCCGAATTCGAATAAGCGGCTTGGATAATGGATGGATGGATATCATTATTATATATATATATATATATATATATATATATATATATTATTATTATTATTATTATTATTATTATTACATTATTATTACTATTAGACTAAGAAGTATTGCGCTGACACACAGACTTCTCAACACATGTTGGGAAGTTTATTTAGTAAGTTTATTTCAAATATGGTTATATATCTATATATCTGATAAAAAAAATTACCTCAGGTTCAGTATCCAGTACGTCCAAAATAAATAGGGCCCATTCCGTAAATGTGCTGGATTTTAGTTTACTAAGAACATTTTAACTTTGTTAGCTAAAGTTTCTCGCCAAAACACTAAATCTAAAGTAGCCCCCTGTGAAACCGAGGGAGCAACTGTTGTCAGTTAGTAGAGGTACAATGATTTTCTTCAAAATGTCTCTAGGAGGATATAAATATGTAAAACACACACACACACACACACATACACACAGATTCCCATTAAGCCCTTACTTTGCACACACGGGCCACTCTAGAGTAGAGCACCTTCCCAGCAGCCCCCTCTGCCTCCTGAGCGCGCTCAGTGAAGAACACGTAGACCTTATCATCTTCTGGGTTATCAGTCTCAGACAGCGGCGCTACCCGCACAAACTGGGCATCTGAAGGGAGGGAGAGAGAGAGACACATAGACACAGACAGGCAGAGAGAGGGAGAGAGAGAGAGAGAGAGAGAGAGAGAGAGAGAGAGAGAGAGAGAGAGAGAGAGAGAGAGAGAGAGAGAGAGAGAGAGAGAGAGAGAGAGAGAGAGAGAGAGAGAGAGAGAGAGAGAGAGAGAGAGAGAGAGATGATTAAAGGCAGAGAATTTGATCGAGACAGAGGAGACGGAAAATGAAATAAACAGAGAGGGTGAGAAGGAGAGAAAAGATAATAGGAAAATAGAGACTGGGGAATACAATTTAGTTTACAAACTAGCAGTGACATTTAGTCACACATACGGTATACACACACACACACACACACACACACACACACACACACATTCTTATACATCTATGTTTGTGAGGATCCCTCATTGACTACATTCATTCTGTAGTCCTTAACACTAACCTTAACCCTCAACCCAAGTCCTAACCCTAGAACACACCCCTAAGGAAGTAAGGACCAGCCAAAATGTCCTCCTCACTTTGCAAAAATTGTAATTTTTTGCAAAGTGAGGATTATTATCGTCAAGGTGATGGTTTTAAACTCAAATTGAGACTCACAAATATAGTAGTACATGAACACATGCACACACACACACACACACACACACACAGGTGGGGGAGAAAAAGGAAGAATATTTATATTACATATAAGAGAGTAAAGGAGTACAGCTACTGACAACAACAACACTAATAATAAATTCGCCTTAATACAGCTCTTATCAAAACTCAGTGAAAAATTACATCCACAAAAATGTAAAAATATGCGAAACAAAAATTTTGAACAAATAAAGAATTATGACAAAATTACTAAAAATCAAACACTGATTAATAAAAAAGGACAAAAATTAGAACATATTCAGATTATAGGTGAAGTGCAAGCAAGCCCAGTAATTTTCTTCTTCTTATTATTTTATAAAAAGATTATGATTTACAGAGCGGGGCATGTTGCTTTAAGGACATACCAGTTGTATTGGGGTATGTAAGATAATGTGAACTACAATATGTACTGAAGAATGTGTTGTGTCGACCTTGTGCCTTGCCTTATCTGAGTGCGTACATCCTGAATGATGTCTGTTCTTACATCAGTGCTACCGCGAAGCAAAACACAAATTTCAATTTTGTCCCAGTCAAGCCCAATTATTTTGTTGCGTTAGCGATGTACTTATTGTCCACTTGAAGGACTTGCCCTTGACATGACATGCACCCTTGGTTCTTTCATTATTACTGTTCAGTTGCTGACTTTGTATAAACCGCTGTGGATAAAAGCGTCCGGTAAACGAGAACAGGTGAAATGTAACTCTATTCTGTTCTATCGCACAGGGAAAAAAGGAAGGGAAAGAGTTATAGCTGAGTTTACAAACAGTCAAGCGAGTCAACATGTATCTTGTTGTTATCAGCAGCAGACATTGACGTTGTCCTCATAAACCACCAACAGGGCTTGTAGGAGTTGGTAGGAGATGTTGTTGAGGGAAAGCTGAGAGAAAGATTGACGATAAAGAAGAACTAAATGTATCAGCTCCTGCATCACGGTCATGTTTGTGTTCAGAAAAAAAGAAACTACTCAAGGTTAAACAGAACTGATATATAGGAGAGCTGGAAATTACATGACACTGGCATAAGCCCACCTGAAGTGCTTCACATTTTTCCTGAATGTGATCACATTACCAAAGAAATTCAAATTCTTTTCTTGGGTGAGGGCCCTTGACCTAATTTTGCAAAGTTTTAAGTGATCAAAGCAGCTGTTGGTCGATTAAAGTCTCCTTTATTAATCCCTTTGGAGAAATTCAGTTACTGAAAATTAACCCATCCTAGCTGTGATCTGTGTAGCTAGGAGCAGTGGTCTGCCGCCTTCATGTGGCGCCCGGGGACCAACCCTAACATGCATGTTTCTTTTGATGGTGGGGGAAACCGGAGCACCCGGAGAAACCCCACTGCAGACACAGGGAGAACATGCAAACTCCACACAGGGCATGACCTGGGATGACCTCAAAGGTTGGATAACCCCACGGTTCAAACCCAGGACTTTCTTGCTGTGAGGCAACAGTGCTAACCACTGGGCCACCGTGCCGCCCAAGTACCCCACAGAGGTACTTTTTCATTTTCAGAAAGCTGATGGGCCAAGGGTGATATGAACTGATCAAATGACCCTCTCCTCAACATCGACTGTCAATGTGCCGCTGGGCTGAGCACTACTACTAAACAGGAGTGTTTCAGTGTGAGCAGTGGAAAGCATAGCAGTTGTACTGGGCAGCTTCCAGGTTTGAATATGGTTAGCCGTGTCGGCGTGAAGCAGGCTTTTGATGAGGTAAACATCATGACAGGGTTTGACCTCCTCCTTTGCTGTTTGTCACCTTACCCCAAAACTGAGACACTACATTAACCAGAGCATTAACAGGAAACACACATTAAAAACATAAATTTACTGTTTTGAGGAGTCAAGACAGATTATTTTAGCATATTTTGTTTGCTGTTTATTGTTTAGTGCCATGTGCCATGAACACTTACTTCCATTGGTCAATACACGGATTAAGATATTTCCTTTGAGGTGTGACAGCCCAGTTTAAATCAATGAACATGAGTCAGCTAGCAAGATGTCAAGAAGCTGGTGATGTCAAGCAATAGTGACAAACCCCTTGTTTGACTGTGACTAGCTAGGACTAACTTTGTTGTCATTGCGTCAACAGTCAGTTGATTTTTTCCCCATTTACTATGGAAATTGTGAAACCTATCCAAAACTTTTAGATGTTAAAAAGCAGAAATTCTTTAATCGTCAATGTTGCTGAAGCGTCGTATGAATGTAGCTATCACAGAAAACCCATGTTTTGGCTGTCTACTGTATGTGTGACATATAATTCCTCCACCTTCAATATGGAAACGCTGCAGCAGTTAGGCAGCACAGGTGAAGGTGGAGAGACTTCTGCTGTGGCAACCAGTGTAGGTCATAGGTCAAAGGTTAATAGTATGGGGGGGCCGGGGGTCAGCGTGCAGAGGTGAGGTTCCTTACCCTGCAACCAGGTGGAGTCGTACTGCTCAGTGCGGATGACGTGGCGGTTGCCTAGGCTACGGAAGAAGGCGGAGTCTCGACTCATGAAGTCAGAGGTGATGCCAGCGTACAGCTCTCCATCTAGACACAGTGAAATAGACACTGGTAGTGATTTTCCAAGACAAAACCCGCAATACGCTTGACCATATGAATTTAGGCCCTATCCAAATAATCTCTTGAGGTTTTTTGTGTATGTTCACATTCAAGTTCACTTCATTATTCACAGAATTTCAAAAGCAAACATGACTTTTTCCAACCTCAAAGATACACAGAAAACTTCCACTCAGTCAAAAAGGTGACCTACTCAGCAAATCCCTTTATTAATAAAGTCAATATGTCAATGCAATCACAAATCAGGTATTTAATAAAGGGTTAGAAAATAATCACTTTGTTGTTGGTTTGCTTAGTTAGTCGGTCAGTTAGTTAGCTTGAGAGTAGTCTTTTGGTTGGTTGAAACTTTTGAAACCATTCAGTTGCTTCCTGCGTCATCCAAACTTCGGCAGTACTTTACAGACATGGTCATGGTTAGCTCCAGCACAGTATATGGCAGAGTACCAAACACAGTGTGATCTCACCTATGACCGCAGATGCAGTCTTCTGCTGCGGGTCATAGGGAACCTTCCCCTTTCCACACTCTGTCTGGCTATAGGAGAGCGTCTGTGGCCCTGACTGGAAAAGAAAAGTCAAACAGGTAGAGACAAAAAAGAAACAAACAGAGAAAGGAAGAAAGACACAGAAAGACTAGTTATACAATCAGACAGAAGACAGTCAATCAGAGAGATTATCGAGCAGAAGAAAAGGCATCAATTTGTTCATTCACTGACCTGCGCTTTTCTTCCATTCAAGTTCTGTTTGATATTTTCTATCACTGATCTTATTTGGAAAACAAAAAAAATCTACAACCTATCCAAACCATGAACAATTTTGTGTCAGGACGCTGGCCGGCCAGTCCAGCTCCACATCTAGTTAATCCACCACCCAGATTCCCTCTCTCCAGTGTTGGAATGGCCACAGCCCACCACCCGTAAGGAACTCAGGCACGGTTTATCCGGATCCACAGCGGTGTGGCAGCTCCGCTCACCACACTCACCTCTATGTCCATCCATTTCTTTTGGTCCCTGTCGGTGGAGCAGGCCTTCCATACACTCAAAACATGTTTCACCACAGTGCCCATCCTGATACTTCCTCACCCCACTCTCCAGTTCATGGTGGAGGTAGATGCATCAGATACGGGAGCTGGAGCAGTTCTATCCCAAAGATCTCCAGTCAATGACAAGCTACACCCCTGCACCTTCCCACCGGCTGTCTCCCCCACTGGGGGCAACTATGATATTGGCAACCGGGAACTCTTAGTAGTCAAGCTTGCCCTCAAGGAATGGCGCCACTGGCTGGAGGGGACGGAGAAACCATTCTTGGTTTGGACCGATCACAAGAACCTGGAATACATTCATTCCACCAAACGTCTCAACTCACCTCAAGCCAGGTGGTCCCTGTTCTTCACCCGCTTCAAATTCACTCCGTCTT